>NW_015113017.1:256393-259486 GCF_001443285.1 Poecilia latipinna
ATATATATATATATATATATATATATAGTCAAAGAGCTGTACAGGGGACAAACCACCATATCTCAGTCTTTGAAGTCTTTCACACACTGAGGGTTACCTTGAGAACCGCATTTTAGTTCCTGAACTTTACTGTTTTGCTCACAACTCTGTATGAAAGAGAATGTTTCATGATCTAACATGATCTTTGCCATGTTTCCTTTGCCTGAAATTAACCTAACCAAGTACATCAATCATAACGCTGCACATGATGAATCTTTGCAGTCTTTCACAATATTTACGCTGTTTCATATGGCTAACCAAGTTATTTGAACTCATAAATCTTACCAGAAACATTGGCCACGCTATTTAGCATCATAGAAAAAGACCTCTCTCTATTTCTGCCATCTTCCATTTTAACCACCATTATTCCTCTACTTTCTTTTCAATCCACAATCGTAACCATTTGTTTTTCCTCATAAGACTAAATATGTAATACCTGAACTCCTTCGCAATGTTTTCCATGTGTCGGAAACATTTCAAATGATAAAAACCCATCAGATCCTAAACGTAAGCAAGTAGTTTGATGGCTGGGCATTTTATATTGCACTTAAATGTATCTTATTTTACAGTTACACTGGTAAAACCAGGTGGTTTTTATTCCAAAACCTAACCAACGGGCCTATTTGCAATATTCCATTGCACAACATTCTTCATCTCTATAGCGTTTTAACATGCTTGCTGTGTTTCCTCCAAGTATTTTGGTCACAGTGCCACACATTATTGAAGTTTTATCACTCCTGTCTATAAAAATGGTTTTCTTATTATTATTATTATTATTATTATTATTATTATTACATTTCCTAGTTGTATACATTGTTTTAATTCCTAAATTTAACCAAGTTTAAGTGCATAACTCTTCTTCACTCATCTGTAAAGTGAAAGCAAAAGTCTAACATTACATGTCTGAGACAACAGAAGTGCTGCTCTTGAAAGTCTTTTAGTCCTCATTTTGTGGTGACAGAAGAGTGATCCTTTCAGAAACACTCATATAAGTCCCTTTTTAGTGTATGAACAAACTGTATGGTGGTCTAAGTTGGAGGACTTCTTGGCCTGATATACTTTTTATTCATTGCCGTTGGTTGATTAATTACATTCATCTGCAACATTGAGTCCCCAACGATCCATCGAGCTGCACGGCAATTTCATCTGAAGTCAGCAGGGCGCACCATCATGGTTGTCATGGTAGCCAGCAGATTTGGACCCTTCCAGTAGTACCACTTAATGCCATTAAAGCGGAGTACATTGGATGAAACGGGGTAATATATACCATTCAGGTTGGATGGGCCGCAGGCGTCGAACCACCATCCTGCAAGAGGGACAATTCCAGAGAGTTCAAGGAGAAAGTCACAATCAGTCAAATTTCAGCTCATGAAATCGAACACGTCAATGTACAGCTATAAGTCAGCAGTAACTTTATACCGGAGCAAAGGGAAAATAAAAAGCTCTGCAGGACATTTACAAGAGGACAAATAAAAATGTTCAACAGGACGGGCTGTAAAAGACAGACAGATTGAGACGGGGGGCGGACGATTGGAGCGTTTGATCGACGGTTCGCACCTCCCGAGGCGAGTTGAGCGCACTTGCACGTGCAGCGGTCATTGTCTCTGTCCTTGGTGCTGAACTGGCTCCCAGTGTGGGTGAGACTGCTGGTTTTGCCGGCGGTGCCGCTGAACCCGTCGGCATGAAGGCTGGCCAGAGTGGAAGAAAGCGATAAATAAATAAATAAATAAAACGTTTGTAAACAGCGTAGCCAGGTTTGAGTATTCTACAATGAGTCAATGTCGGACAGCTTGTTGGGAAATGAAAATGACGCTGAGTTGCACCATACGCTGTGTATTCATAACTAAAGTACTCATTGGTAGGCATAGTGGATCTCAGAAGTTTAAACACACTCATTGAAATGTTTAAATGTTTAAGAAAAGTGACCATAATTTATCATGAAAAAAACTTTTTTTTTCCCACAATGTGACCATATTTGACAAATATCCAGTATCCATCTGAAATGGAAACAAATCTGAAACCATTTGGAACTGTGACCTGAAATTTATGTTTAATTTTATCAGACTCTAATATGCCTTTCCGTAGGATTTTAAAAGATTTTAGTCATGCTGGGAATGACACTTTGGAAGAAACTACTCCTGCATAAATCCTTAAATATTGCTTTTGGCCTCACTGTCTAGTTTTTCCTCGCATCTTTTTGCAAGTTCTCCGAAAATGTGTAAATGCGTGTTTCACTTCATCTTTTTGATTGTCATCACTGTGCCATCTAGATAATGTATATTTACCCTTCTCCTGACTGATACATTTGTACAAAGAGATCACCCGGAGCCTCTAACTCTATAGGGTGTGGTTTTAGGTGAAGAAATCCTCTGAGTTATTTCTGTGGTTAATCAAATTCACAGATCACAACAGGACAGAAAGCCAATGTTAAAAATACTTTAGCAAAGTTTTAGTTGGAAATTGCGGAACGGGGTTTATGGAGGTCTTATTATTTTGATTTCTACTCAATTTTCAGCTTTCAGGACATTATGTTTTAGTAAAGTGGAAAGCTTTTGAAATGATTATGATCAGATCATTTCACATCCCAAAAATTTCATCAGTGTGTGTACTTCTTAGAGCAACAGTAGTTAAGCTGATAAGGCGATCAATGTTTGTTGCTCTTTTGTACAACATAATACTGAATGGATGATGTGTATCCAGAGGGGCTTTTGATCTATTCTTACTGTTTTGTCTTTGTTTGATTTGTCAGTGCCTGAGGGGGGAAATAAAAATATGACTCGACGATTTAATTTGGAAAAAAGACAAGAAAAGAAAAGCAGTTTAAACAGAGTTTAATCTAATGCTTTTGATGTGGCTGATCCTTTTTTTAGCATTTAGTATCAAAGTAAAGAGGTGTTATTTTGAATCCCGACTACTTTGCGCCATAATAAATCCAAACTCAACACTCAACACTCTTCCTCACAGACAACGATAATGCAGAACAACACCCCTTCCCCCCTCCCCCCCCCCCAAAAAAAAAAAAAAAAAAAAAAAAAAAAGATAATTTTTTTTTAA
>NW_015113017.1:262679-307635 GCF_001443285.1 Poecilia latipinna
CAAAACACCAACCCCAACACCCTCCCCCACAGACAACAAAAAAACAAAAAACCCCCCCCCCCCCCCCCCCCCCCCCCAAAAAAAAAAAAAAAAAAAAAAAAAGCTTGGTTATATTTTCTTGAAAGCCACTGTAGGATGTCTGAGCCTCAGGTTCACATTGTTGCTAAACATCAGTGTGAAAACGAAGTGAAAGAAATCTCATTATTTTCCTTCCATGCCGTGCTTTGAGAAACAACCCGGTTTAAAAAAAGAAAAGAAAAAAAAAAGGGAGAAGAGTTCCTGCCCAAGTTCCAGTCTCTCTCCTCTCACAAAGCATGGGCTGATTGAATGTGTGCGCATGCGAGGCTCTCCGCGTCTTTTATTTGTCCACCTGAGTGTGAGTCAGAGCTGCTTTGAAGAGGGGTGATTTGAGGGGGTCGGTCCCGCCGCACAGCCTCTCCTCTGCCCTCGTAATTCTGTTCCAGTGAGAGCAGAGCCTCTTCCTCTGTGTGTCCCCTTACATGCCCCCCCCCCCCCCGCCTCCACCCACTCCACTCGCTGTCCCCCGGAGGCTCGCTGTCTGTGATGACTAAATGAAAAATCTTCCTCTCGAATTTGTAGGTTCAAAGGGCAGGACAACACGTCATGAAGGGATGCGAGAGCAGAGCTCGAAATGACAGCAGCGGGGAGGGGAGTGATGACGGAATAGCAGAGGGATTTGGGAATTTTGTCAGGGGATGAAAAATTGTTGATTCTTTTTTTTTCCTCGTAATGGATTAGCGGCATGAGGGGAAATTGGACACTTCTAATTAGAGGCTAAATGATATCCTGTCGGAATATGGAACATGAGTGTGTTTTTATGTGAAAAAGAACTTGCCCCCCCTTACACAAAATCGAAATGCAGTTTTCAAAGTATGATTTCATTTATTAAGAGAAAAATAAAAAATGTATCCAAATATAAGTGGCCTTGTGTGAAGAAATAACTGTCCTACAGGTGTAAAAACTGACAGCGGCAGAAGAGTTTGTGATGGCTGTCAGTGAGTATTTTACATCACTGTCAATAGATTTTGGTCCACTCCTCTTTGAAGAATTGTCTAATGTAACTTCACAGGATCTGAATGAGATTTAAGCCTGGAATTTGACTAGGCCTCTCAAAAACCTGAGGTTTTTTAGGGCACTTGTAGGTGGAATTTGTTGATGTGATTTGAAACACTGTCCTGCTGAAAAAAGAAAATCATGAACACGACTTTAGCTAAAGCAAACGATGGATCCTTTTGGTTAGTTGTTGATAAAGTCTTGGAGCAGTTTTGCTAGTCCACTCCTGGGAAGCTTCACCCCTGTTCCATGTTTTCTTCTCGGGGCATGATTTTTATTTTTTTAGTTGTTCGTATTTTCAGACATTGTTCTGTTTAATTGATTTCTTACTTGGGGAGGTTTTTCAGGTGTGGCAAGTGAAATTAAGTTTAGCATTTTAAATAAAACCTCAATTTGAAAATAGTATTTTTGAACATTATCATAACGTGTGACAAACAAATGCATACAAAAACAAATAAATCTGTAGGGGAGGGGATCTTTTTTTCACAGCACCATGCGGATGATGGAGGCTTCCGGCTCTTATAGCTCTTTTACAAAACATTCCTACTGGCTTGAGCTATTCTACTAAATCTGCAGAACAAGGTAGGGCTCTTTCTATGTTATTAAAGGCATAGCGACAAAGAACGGGTTGCATTACCAGAATGTCCACCACTTCCTTCACTATAGGGACAGCTATTTTTAGCAACCTCAAAGGAGGAGGTTTTCTGCCATCCCAATGATTTATGTATGAATCTTGTTAACTGAGTTGTAGGTGAAAAGCGCCACACTGCTCCGGGGAAGGCACTGGATCCAGCTGGGAACCAGAATTTCTGCCGCCGACTTCCTGCGGAGCACCCAGATCAGCGGCTCGGGAGTAATAATACAAACCCACGGGGTCAAATTGGCATTTTCCAGCGCGCACATAAAGCTGGTAGGAGTTAAGCAGAATGTTATCTCGCCCTGCTCTCAGAAGTAGCAGGGCGAGTTAAGAGGGGTGATTACACACATTCAGGTGCATCGTCTCACACGGAGCAGCCTGAAGCGAAGTGGTGAAACACTCAGTTTTATTGCGCTAATTACGTGGAAGAAACTCGGGGAAAAGCAATTTGATGCACTATTAAGGGTTTTCAAAGCCTACTCCTACATGTGATCGTGATTTGTCATCCCTCAGATCATCAGCCTCTATAAACGCTCACTAAACAAGAGCAAGTCCCAGATTTACATTACATTTAACTGTCCTTCCAGAAGACGAATCGCCCCGGCACAACCAAACATAATCACGTTAGCGACTGGACGATTACTGGGGGGAGCGTCCTAGCAGTGGCAGCTACAGCTGAGGTTTACAGTTGAACACCAGTGGGGGTGGGTTACGGGGAGGGATGTGGCTCCCCGTGGGGAATTTCAGGGGCAGCCGGAGCAGCTGTGACGTGGGAATGAAAACGAAGGCCGCCAAGACATTGCACAACCTCCGCTTGGCTACGCGTTATCAGTCATATCACGATGACCGCGTTCAAGTCAGATATCATTCGCCAACTTCAGTGCTTTTTACTTCCATTTTATTTGACAAGTCGGCACAAAGTGGTGCACATTCATGAAATGGAAGGGAAATGACGGGGTTTTTTTTGTTTTCAAATTATTACAAAAAAATCTGGACTTTATTCAGTGCCCTTTACTCTGACACCCCTTTATGTACTCTAGTGCAACCATGTGGCTCCAGAATTCACCTTATTAGTAAATCAGGGCTGGAAAATGGCAACCAAGACTGTAAACCCAAACCTGGAGGCTGCAGAGATCCACAGCTCAGGTGGGATGACTGGTGACAGGACAACTATTGATATGTAATCCACAATCAAGAAGTGGGTCGTAAATGGTTACATTTACTCATTTACATTTACTTGAGCAAAAGGTTGTTTTTTGTTTTGTTTTGTTTAGTTGTTTTACTATGTCATACTTTTTACTTTTATTTGAGTAATATTTTTCAGATATTGTCGCTTCTTTTACTTGAGTTAAATTTCTGAAAACTCTTTCCACAGTGAGTAACTTCCCTGAATGCAGTAGTCTAAAGTAGTTTTCTGCCTGCTGACTCTGCTGTGCCACTTGACACTGGAAGTATTTCACCCTGTTCTAACATGCAGTATGATTTGCAATACCGACTCTAAATATTAGTTTCATAGTTTTATGGAAAATGTTACTTTGTAACCATGCTTTTTATTTCTTTTATTATTATTTTTTTTTTCATTTTAGTCTTCAATTTGGACATATATTTACACTTATGACTGTCTGACGTCATTTTAAAATCTTAAATCGAAAGTTCTGATCAGTTACTCGTTTTTCCAGATTGACGCAATAGGATTGTGGAAGAAGGTGCAGTTTACCAGCAAATGTAAAACGCTCTCTGGCAGAACACTAGCATTACATGCTACACTGATCTTATAGTTGCCGAAGTGAAATATGATGGTGGCAATGATTACGTTATAGTGACACTTTTGTTCATTAGTGACAGCAGGGCTGTTTAAAGGAGAATGGTTGTGGGAAGATGAAAAGTGGTTTTACAAAGTGTTGATTGTTGAATGCAACTCCATTGCACAAAATAATTCAAGTTAGTGGTTGTGACGTGACAAAATAACTTATTTTCAAAATGTTCAGTTTTTAGGAATATGTTTGTGGGGCATTTCGTTTTTTTTTAACCTTATGATCAATCAAAACATAAATAAATTGATTAAGCCAAAATGTAAAAAAAAATGTCCTCAAAAAGACAATATGACGTGATATTACCTGTAGTTGTTGACTTCTTTGTCTATGTGGAAGCGATCATAATGTGAGTAGGCTTCGTTCCCCTCTCTGTCTCGGAGCTGGATGTGCAGACTGTATTCCTGTGAGCTGGTCAGCTTGTGAATGATATCGTTTCCCAGCCAGTGTTCCCCTGATGGCTCTCCAAAGCCCTGGATTCAACACAAAGACAGGAAAAAAAAAAAAAAATTAAAAAAAAAAAAAAAAATATTTTTTAAAAAGGGGTATGGTTTTTCCAGCTGTCTGCCAAGTATTTTTTGTAGTTAATATGAAAAAGGAGCTCACTTCGGGCAGGCACATCTATCATTTTGATGTGTTAAGACAGTTGACTGCATCTGGGATGTAAAACACTCCACTCCAAAAAGCTGGGGAACAGTCAGCGGAGACATGGATTTACCTTTGCGTCATGTCAGCGGTCCATCTGCACAGCTTAAATAAAATAAAAGCTAAAGTAACCACTAGTTTTGAGAAATAATCCACTCAGTTTGGAACTGAGGAATTGACATGGATGTAAGTTATCCAAAGATTTGGCAAAGGAAGCAAAAAAAATGATTCATGAATTCAACAAAACATAGATAATGTTTACATTTGAGAACGATTTAGGGACAAATTACTAAAAAATATCATCTGGCTAATGCCTCTTTATTTGAGCAAATATAAGAATCATATTTCCTACCTGGTTCAGTTCTACTATAAGATTTCAACCTGAGACATTGAAAATCCTAATTTAAGACTTAAACACCAAACATCACATTGCATTAATTTTTTTTGTCACAAGATCACTGTTTAAGTGCACGTGTTTATTTTTATTTTTATTTTTTTTAGAGATTTAACTCCCTCATAAATACTATAAGAAAGCATGTATGGTCTAATGGCCAGTCTCTCAACACCAAGGCAATCAGGGCTGATGTGTTGGTGCACATCAGCCCTGTATTTTTGAATACCAAGTATTTTTGAAAGCCTATCATGCGATAAGCTGTAGATAAATTGAAATTACTGACGAAATGACGACAAACAGAAATGAAGCAGATTTTTGTAGCATAGTTTTGTTTCGTCTATGAAGCCCTGCAGTGTGTAAGGTACGATGTGCTATGTTCCCAGGTACAAATAGCATCAATCACTTTATTTCTTTTTTGTACTTAATTAATCACCCGACTAATTGAGAATAAGAGTTCAATGATCTGCATTCAGTCAAATGCCCCCAAGTGATATAATAATAATAAACCTAAATCCACTCCCCTGTTGTTTCAGTCGAGGTGAATGGATTCTTGAAGTCGTTCTGTTTGGAGCTACAGGCAGCATGTCTGCATTGTGCTGCGTGAGATTAAGTGACGTCATTTTCGGGTCATTAGTGCAACTTTTGTGAAACAAATGGGAAGAAATTGAATTGATTTGCTGAAGAAAAAAGAAAACAACAGAGCTTTATTTACTTTGTGCTCCGTACATTGAAGATAGAGGGATGAGGGGGAAAAAAAAAAAAAAAAAACAGTTTAACACTCTTAAACTAAGTCACATGTATGTGCTGTAAATCAAAATACCTTTGAGTGATGAAGGTTGAGTGGTTCTTTGCGAGCCTGCCAAAGAACTAGAGGTGGGTGAGGTGGCTGGCGGCATCATGAGCGATCTTTGAGAGGCAATTATTGGTGCCTTAAAATGTAAACAGTGATTGAAGTGGGAAAACAAAGTGAAAAATATTAAAACACTGGAGACACGGACTAGGGCGTGCTGGCAAAATTACACTAAGATCAGAGAAACCAATCCTCAATCAAAAGCCCAAGAGCCGAGTTTCGGAGTCTACAGGCCTCAGGTATCAGGCTGAATTGCAAAGTTCAGAAAGTGCCCTGAAAAAAGGAAAAAAAAAAAAAGTTTGGATAGGTACTGCTTGTTTAGAAAGGATGCCAGTAGAAAGTCTGTTCTGTTTAAAAATAAAACAATGCAGCCCAAGTTTTGCTGAGTTACATCTGAGCAAACCGCAAGACTTCTGGAAGAATGTCCTTTGGACAGATGAGCCAAAAAGTAGATACATTTCGCTGGAGTGCATTTGGCAAAAGCCAAACAATATTTCAGCACTAACACCTCATACCAACTGTCAAGCGCAGCAGGGGAGGCAGGCCGGACGGCTTGTTTTGAGGCCACAAGACCCTGACACCTTGCAGTCACTGAGTCGGACATGAACTCCTCTATACACCGAAGCATTTCGCTGTCAAATATGGGGCCATCTGTCTGACAGATGAAGCCTGACTGCAAATGGATCAGACAAACAGGATAATATTCCCAAAGCCATCAGCAAATCAGCAGCAGAACGGCAAGCAGAAGGACAGGAGGTGTTGCGAGGGTAAAGTCCAGAAATCAACTTCGTGGAACAATAAGGCGACTGTAGGTAAATTAACGAGCTAAAGCAGCCTTGTTGATAAAAGTGGAAAGAAATTCGCCGTAGCATTTTTGAAAAGTGATACGTTTCTATCGAAGAGGATAACTATTAAATATTAGGAGTGGGAATATCTTACTTGATTAAATTTAATTAATGTAATCATTCAGTTTAATTGAATGATTAAATTCAATTCAGATTTTGTTTTTTTTGTTTTTTTGGGCCAGGATTTTATTCAGGATTTATTCATAATGTTTTTTGCTTCAATCTATACGTGTTCAAAGGATCCTCATGATACAATCTTGTCGGTTTTGCAAGGCGGACTGACAAATGGAGACAAAGGGTTTCCACTGCCTGAAAATTCCCCGTTTTACTTTTACGGAGTGAACTCAGAGAGGCTGACACACATTTTTGAAGATAGCCTATTCCTTGGACGACGACATTGCAATTTCCATCCAGGAGTTTGTAGCTACTGGAGAGTCATTGTAGTTATTTTGTGAAGAATCACCCAATCGTACAAATGCCAGTTAAAATTTCCTCAAAAGTATTCACGTCATAGTTGAAGCGAAGTACCAACACTGCTGTCTGAGCATAAAGCACAAGCTTCGGATCAATCACACCGCACAGAGCTCGTTATGGGAGGGCGTGGTGTACCGCTAGTTTGCTGTAGCTTGGCTCTGTGCATTTGTGGGGTTCATTTTGCATACCTTTCAAAAAGGCGAGGCTCATGCCAAAGTCCGTCTTCCCCGGAGTTAGGAAAAGAAAAACTGAATGAGTCCAAATGTTTCTCTTCAACAAAGACAGCGCCGGTTGATTCTCTTTGTCTTTTATTTATGATTTTGGGATATTTTATATTGATTGTGAATTGTAGTAAAAGAGAATTGCAATTCTTATGCAAATCGATTTTTTGGCACACCCCTACTAAATACAATAATTAGCTATATGTTGGTTTCCCACACGCTGCTTAAATGTTCTGCGTTGTCTATCCTAAGTGCTTAAATAGATGCGTTTTGTGAGTGATGTGTTGGGTTTTGCAAATATACCAGCTCTTTGCACTTGCGCCGCAAGTGTATAACGTTAAATAACCAACATCTGTCTCTGCAAAGTACAAAGTTTATTGGGCTGGGCCTAATTCCTGGAACTACACGTCTGGCTGTCACACTTTGCCTTAGTTGTTGCTCTTGACTGTGAGAAGATGTAGTGTGAAGCATTTATCACCTGACTAGAACCCCGGGGCGCAAACGTTTGACCAAGTCTGACCACAGCTTCTGAGAAAATGGAGCAAAGTCTAAAGCAGCAGAGCATTTTATTGCATACATTATCTGCCATCTATGGGGGCCTCTGGGCTCCCACGCCCCCAGCTGGAGTCAAATGTTTATCATCCACTTGTAAAAATATTGTCCCTAAAAGAAGTTTTCAAGTCTTTTTTTTTTTTTTTTAACTGTTATTTCTTTGAGCGTCACTCTTTGGGTTTGCAAACGCAATCGCAGTTGATTTGTCAGGGCCGATCAGACGCATAACAACACCGCATCCAGGCAAAACCTCCCAGAAAAACCTGCATCGCTCATTTCTTCTGTGGGCAATTTAACAGTCAGAGCGGACTGCATGCTGCTTTACTTGAGCAAAACGACTACATGTTCCATTTGGAAAGGAAAAGAAAAAAGTAAAGCATCATAGTCACATCTAGTAAAACATAATTTAAGCTCTGGCCAAAACAAAAGGCATAAGTGTGAAAACATGTCTGACAGAGCCAAAACACCAGGACTACTTTGAGGTCTCTTGTGCGCACTTTAGACTGTTTTGCAGGAAAACTTTAGCAAGCTTGAGGACTGATACAAATAATAGAGTTCTGAGAGGAAAACATTAGTGGTTTGTGTATGAGTGATGTGTGTGTATGATGCATGTGTGTGTGCGTGTTCGTGGGGGTTGACACAGAGAGTGGGAACGAGAGCAGGTGCAATAACATGGGGGGTGATGGGGAACACGAGGGCAGCCAAATACAACAACCACAGGTCACCTGGGATCACAGGATAGCCGCTCTCCCACGCCTTCTCATGCCAAACCACCCATGGACAGTTATTGAAACCTCCTGTACAGGCCTGCAGCACCGGGGTCCACGTGACCTTATGATAGCGGTGCACCCTCAATGCCTTGAACACCTACCATTTTGTAGTCATTCCAGCTGCGGTGGAAGTCGACTGAGCCGTTCCTTCGATGTTGCAGCACCGTCCACCCGCCACCTCTGGTCTTCATGTCACAATACACCTGAGAAAAACCCCCCAAAACAGTTAAAACCAGGTCAGATCTTTTAGTCCTGGTAGAATAAATAAGCCGCAGCACTATGTCGGAAAGTTTCCTTTGAAAAGTGACACGTTTTGTCACTGCGATGTCTCAACCGAGAGACTTCGGGCAACAAGAACCGGCTGACAAGTTATTTAATCCTAGCACGCACATTTGCCTGAATCATTTTCGTTCCTTTTCCGAGGATCCTGAACACTGATCCGTAGTCTGTTCTGTCTCAAACCAGATGGCGAGACTCATTCCATTGTAGTCCACCAGCTGCTAACTGCACAACGTGGCTCCTTACCAACCGAAAGATGCTGTTTTCACAGACTGTTCTTTGGTGTTCGACAGACGTGTTAGAGAGTAGAGATTTTTTTTATTATTATTATCTTAACCAACTTTCTGCTGAGTGTCAAAAAACTAATACTGCTTGTCTTTTAGCATAATGATACTTTCTGACGTGAACAATGCTGTGCAAACTAATTTAGAACCCTCATATTTTTCACAGTTTGTCACAAAGACTAGCAGACAAAAGTGCAAAATAATGTGGAAGTAAAATATTACTCTTTTCTGTACTTTTTTTTCTTATTTTACAAAAGCAATCTTGAAAGTGTGGAGTACGTTTGTATTGAGCCCACCTGGGTAAAAGTTGAACTACTGTCACCTGAAGATCCTTTGGAGTTTGTCCTAAACTAGATTTGCACATCAAACCTTAAAATCTCGGCTCAGATTCTCAGTTGGCTTTCGCTCTGGAATTAGGCCTTTCTAACATCAATATGTTTTGATTTAAACAATTTAATTGTAACTTTGGTATATTTTCTTTCTTAATTGCCCTCTTATTTGCTCCATCTGTCTTATTGACTCTGACTCACCTACTTCTGTTTAAAAGTAGCATTCCCAACACGTGATGCCACTGATACATTTTACCACGGACCTCTTGGCTGCTGCTCTGATTAATGTACTGCATTTAATAATTATCTGACATCTGAGAGTAACTGATTCAGCTGGATTTTTTATTTTTTTTGATGTAGCAGAGTAAAAGGAGTCAGAAATGTTGCTATATGTTGATGATTTTTGTCAGTAGATCATGTGTTGTCTGCTCTCGTCAACAGTTGTGCACTACTTTTTGAATGTGGCAAATGTTATACAATTAGGACTGAAACTTTAGCACATTAAAGATTTTAACTTGACTGCATTGTTCTTTTTCCACATACAAAAGTCTCAGAACCAGATCCTCTGTGTTGTGTTTCTGGTACGCTTGTAAATCTGACGCATAGGCGATGTCTGACAACAGCGATGAGTAACAAAGCTGCGTTTCTTTGTCCGCTGGAGGTTCATTTTTTTTCTTCAAAAACAATCTAATGGGATTTTGGAAGAGAAAATAGTTATATGCAAATTATGATAAAAAATAGGTACTCTATTACCGACGCTTTTCAAGCATAAAATACAGTCGCATTGTGAAATGTTGTAGCAGCACAAATGTCTGTCATGATAATGTTAGCGTCTGCAGTCCACATTTCTAAAGACAAATTGTTTCAAACAAGGTCCACGAATGATGAGCAGTCTCTGAAACACTTGAAAGCTGAATGTGTATAAGAGCACTTTGATATTTAAGTTATTCAACCATCAGATTGGTGCAGATTTAAAAGAACGGAAAATCTTTGTTGTTGAGCTCATATGTCTATTTATTCAATAATTTGGCAGCAAAAGGAGTTTTAGAGTAGAAAATGCTGCTCATTTTGTCGATATACTTACAGTCTTCAATTAAAATGCAATTCATTAATTACAAACCCTGTAATTAAATTAAAATTTTAATTAAAAAAATAAAATAAAAAAACAAATTGAGATTTAAAA
Source organism: Poecilia latipinna (assembly GCF_001443285.1). Lineage (NCBI taxonomy): Eukaryota > Metazoa > Chordata > Actinopteri > Cyprinodontiformes > Poeciliidae > Poecilia > Poecilia latipinna. Next base: position 273,028 of record NW_015113017.1, read on the forward strand.
TTGAGTCCCACCACTATGTAAAATTGAAAATTTTAAGAGCTAGGAATTTTTTTTTGTCAGACACCCCGAGTGAATTGAATGTATTTCTGACTATTCTAGACTAGACTAGTCAGTCAGAAGACTCACTAGTGAGAGGAAAATAATGTTGTGATGAAATGAAACACACCGCAGCCTGTCTGTTATTTGAGGACTTCTATAAAGGAAAATGAGAGAGGGGGTGGATCCCTTCTTTTCAGGGTGCTGCACCATGATATAACCCAGGTGGGGTGGAAAAACTAACATCCCAGTTTGTTCATGTATCCCAGGAGCGGGGCTGGTGGTGGGGATGAGGGGGTTGAAGGAGAAAGGTTGGTTGAGGGGGCGTTTTCGGTTACAGCCTTGTTTTCTTTCTTTCTTGGCGACACGTTCTGCCAGATGGAGATGTGTTTGCAAGGAAAACTATAAATAAATTGTACTTATTCATCTGGTGACAGATTTGGAAATCTAGACTTGTTTGAGACATTTGAGGTGTTTAGCTGGCTGCCTTCCAGCCTCCTGTGCTGGTAATGAGATGACGGAGTGAGTTTCCCCCAGTGGGTGGAAGATTAAATGCTTTTTACTTGGATCAGTCTTGGTTAAACTTGTATAATTAAATCAACAGGCTTGGAAAGTGTTTTTTGTTTTGTTTCTGAGGACTTTATTTGGATTTTTGTACCGTGTTGTCACTTTAGGTCATAAAAACTGTCAGCAGCAATGGTGACTTGGAGAAAAAAAAAGTCTCTGCAATCTGGAATGCTGATTACTATTGATGAAAGAAAAGTGGATTTTGTTCTTATTCAAATCAGGGTTGAAATCTGAGAGTAAACAGGTTGCATGATCAAAATATGAACCTGTGTTTGCATGACTTTCAAAATAAAATGACCAAAATAAAGAGGGAAATAAAGAGCCTTCTGTATGAACACATACAGAAGGCTATATGAAGTGCATGTTCATAAAAACATTACGTTTGTTTGTTATTTTTGTTTGTTTTTTTCTGTGAAGTTGGAAGTTAAAGTGCCTGACTTGTTTTAACTGAGGATTCTTAACTGATGGAATCACATTGTGGTGCCATTAAACATTAAAAATATAACCTCTGCCTGCTATGCTTTATGCACACTGTTCCACAGGCTATATGTGCAGTTACCAGTTGTATACAGGAAGCACATTGCCGTGCAAAAGTCTTCCAACTTTTTCATATTTTAAGTATGAACCACAATGTGCTTCACTTGAGTGTGTTAGACAAATACAAAATAGAAAGGTCTAAACAGAAATGGATGCATGTGTTCCTTTGTTTAAAAAATACAAATGCAGACTATTGTGGATAGGTTTAGGTACTTAACTTGGTTTAAGTGAATAAAATCCAGTGCAACCAGTTGCTTATCTCATAATTAAGTAAGACTCCACTTGTTTGTAAATGCTCCCACATACTTGGGTGTGCTATGTGCAATGATTATTATTATTTTTTTTTTTTACAGTTCTTATGAAAAATTCTTTCTTTTCCCACAATTTCAGCCATGGAATTGGACAATGGACAAGTAAGAGATAAGAGATAATTTTGTATTTTAGCTTTAGAAAAAACAAAAGACAAAAAGCCAAAACATAAAACGATTAAATTCTACTAGGGATAAAGAAGGGTAATTCAATATGCTGGTGAGGGACAGTACTTATATGCCCTCAATATAAGTATTGCGGGAAGCGCATCTGCTCTTTCCTATGCGCTTCACAATTTGATTCCATTTTTTCCACATAATGATGTTGTTGACTCTCAACCGTATTAGCTCGGTGTTGCATATAAAACAGTCGGATGTGGACACTGTTTCTAAGCAGCTTAATGTGCGACAGAACATGCGTACGTGGGCACAAACGTGTCCGGCAGACGTTCACTACGAGTCCACCTCAAGCACTCGAGGACCTCCGTTGAGTGAGGTACACCCGAGTACATGGGAGCCCTCATTTAATCTTGGTAAAAAAAATACATTCCTCAGAGATTTGTGAAAGAACATTAACGATCAAACATGATTAAGACCAAAGAACATGGCAAAACACATCAGGAATCAAGTTCTGGAAACGATTAAACTATATTAGGTTATAAAACAACATCTTTAAATATACTACATAACACACTTCAGTCCACCATCCCAAATTGCAACGGCAAAACGACAAATCTATGAAGGTGTACTGATGAAAACAATGCTGATCTCGTTCTTGCCGCCTCAAATGAAAGAACAAAGACAAAGAAGTTATGGCTTGTCACAAGCCACGTAGAGGCCAGAGCATGAACAAGCAGGTTTTCTGCTCCGACCTAAATTAAACTCTACATGTGGTGGGCAACTAACATCACACAAAAGCGTCAATGCTCACTGTGATACCACGGTGGTGGAGGCATCATGCTCGGTGCATCCTTTCTCCTTCAGGGGCACAGAGATTAGACGGTGCTAAATACAAACCAATCCTGCCAGAGCCTTCCACAGCCATCATCATCTATAGAAACTATTTGAAGAAAGCCGTGTAAAAGTTTAGTCTCCGTTTCGGATTAATCAAATAATATTTGGACTTAACTGAACTCAGTAGGTTAGGAACATGAACCACAATGATAAATACTTTATTTCCTGATACAAATCACATCTGAATGAGGCTAATGTTGCATTTGCAATCCTTTTGTCTCTGGTCAAAGTGAGAAAAATCGCCCACTGCTTAGAAAATAGGCCAATTTGTTTTTGCCCCAATTTTTACAGCCACCCACCTCACCAGGCCCACTGGACCTGGAACAAAATTGGAATTGGCATAGATTGAAAGCAGCCTTGATTCAGGGAGGGGGTGGTAGGAAGGGGAGGGGAGGTGCTTACTTGTATCAGTGGAAAACGCACACTGGCCCCAGTTGGCAGGAAACACATGGCACCAGTGCCTAACACCTGGTTGCCCACAGGAAACGAGGAGAAGGAACTTGGTGGGAAAAAAAACAGGCAGAAAGACAAGGTGCCAACAGTAAACTAGACTAAAAGCAACGCATAACAAACAGCTGTTCTGTGGCCATTTTTTTCCTTTTTTGTTTGTTTGCTTTTTTTCCCCCCTGCTATGCTCTAAGGGAGAGAATCCAGTCGAAGACCAGTGGATGTGATTTACTGAAATGATAGCCTGCCGCTGGATGCCACGGTTGACTTAGCATGAGCCAGCACCCTGAGATCAGAGAAGGCACCTCCTTGGCTGCTCCGGCTTTGCATTCAACAGCACACACACACATTCCCTGCCCATGTCGCCAGCAGGGCGTAAAACTCTCACTGCTTATTATTTTTGCTCTCCGTAACAGCGTGGCATCTCTATTTACCTCAGCCCCAAAAGCTTCGGCAAATTACCTTGAAATCATGCTAGGTTTTGTTTCCTTCCAGGAATTTCCTCCTAGACACCAGGCTGAATTCCATCATACAATGCGTGTGTGTGTGTGTGTGTGTGTGTGTGTGTGTGTGTGTGTGTGTGTGTGTGTGTGTGTGTTTCTTACTGGCCTGTGAAATTAACGTAAAAAATAAAACTGGCTGAAGTGTTGCAAGCCGAGAGGCAAAAGAACATAGTCTTTTGAGAAAAAAATCAAATAAAATCATGTCACTATTAGTCAGGAGATATTTGTGAGAAAAGATCAATGACTTTGAACGCCTTTATCCCTGAAGCCATGTCTTCTAGGTCTGACTGTAAAAAAAATGCCCCTGCCACTTTCAAAGCTTTTCACAAACAGGGTACAATGAGATTGAAGACAAATGACTAGGACTAAAACAAAAACCTATGATGAAATATACACTGCTCAAAAAAATAAAGGGGACACTCAAATAACACATCCTAGATCTGAATGAATGAAATATTCTCATTGGATACTTTGTTCTGTACAAAGTTGAATGTGCTGACAACAAAATCACACAAAAATCATCAATGGAAACAAATTTATTAACCAATGGAGGCCTGGATTTGGAGCCACACACAAAATTAAAGTGAAATGTTCCCTTTATTTTTTTGAGCAGTATATGTGCATCGATCCCTTCAAAGATTTAGACAGAAATGCATCTGATGCACCTTCCTTTGTTTTTATTTTATGTTCTCTCATTTGTAAAGTTGTCTAAACTTGTGGCAACAAAGACGAACCATAGACGTTCCAGTCATGATTTTGTCATAAAGTCTTTCTCATTTAGTTTTTGCATATATAGTGCCTTACAAAAATATTGACTTATTCATTGCACATAATCTTTTGCATGTAGGTTGGGAAGTTAAATGTTGGGCTCATCTGACCTGAGCTCCATCATCCACGTTTGCTGCGTGTCCCACAGGGCTTCCGGCAAACTGACTTCTCACAGCTTTCTGTCAACATTGATTTTCCTCTGGCTGCTCTATCATGAAGCTTAGATTCATTGAGTGCACAACTGTTAACTGTAATGTCAAACAACTACTTTTAAGTTGGCCAATTGCTCTAGATTTTATTCAGTTTGTGTACTGTCAGGTGGGCTGAATCCACTTGTTGGATTTTATTTGTAACACATTTAAAAATCATGTATCTGTTACCTTCCTCTTTACAATTAGACACCTCTTTGGGTTGCTCCATTGGAAAATCATGTATAGTAGAGAAAATCTGGATGCACGTCATGCCGGGGCGTCGCCACTAGAGTGGATGCTGGATACCCTGGACATCTGATTGGCTAACCTGCCTAGCAACTCCAACCAGGACTCTCAATAAGTTTGTTCATATCATACCGTTCATTGATCAGTGATGTCTGTAGATGACAGTAATGTTTGTTTTGTTGTTTTACAACAATGTATGTATATATATTTGTTTCAGTTCATTTACATGCAAATTCATGAGACTAATTTTCATCTTTGGCTTGATAAGAAGAAAAGCTGTCTCAGACTACTGCACGAAAAAAGCTCCTCATAAAGGAGTAAAGTGGTTAATTAAACAGTTGTTTGCTATTTGTGGTCTGTAATGGTTCAATCATCTTTAGCCTTTATGTTGACAAGTAAGTTGAACAGAGTTAGCTTAGAGATGCTAAAAATAGAGTTGTATACGTTCAAGCTACGCCAAGCTAAACAAAACAAAACAGGCTAATCATGTGACTAGACAAATTAGCTTCTGTCTGAGGCCGCTGGAACAAACAAATCTACTGCGTGGTTTTTGCATGCTCAAAAACCACGCAGTTTTGTTTGTTGTGTTTTGTTTGGATACATAGTTTTGTTACTCAGGTTTTCGCCCACACTGTTCGTTGTAATCTAAGACTAGATGAAATTTCAATTTCTACACTTTGTGCCTCTGCCTGGCCCCCCGTAAGGAAAATAGTTAAGCATGCTTCTGACACCATCTGCAGGTAGCATAACATAGTTTATGGTTTGAAGGATGAAAACGTCTCTACCTTTACGTCCTGGGTGGAGTTGTGCAGTCGTATGCTGTATACTCCGCTCTCCTTCGCCCCTGATCGGAGAATCTCTGCACAGTCTCTGAAAACGCGTTTCTCCTTTTTGGGCAAGTTGGAGATTTCTGCAGAAACACAGAAGCACATGTTGACACAGTGATGACTTAAGTTTTTTTTAAATTATTATTATTATTTTCATCCAGTGTGTGAGCTCTACTACTTAAAGCTGTTGAAGTTGGAATTACCATCCCTACATTGCCTACGTGGAATCACTCCTCTTGCATACATTTGCGTCTATTGTTTACAGTGTCTGTTTATGGGAGAATAACATGCTGATCCAAACATAGTAAAGCCACAGGGCCTCACCATTGCATTGTCTGACTCTTGTCGGCAGCTGCTCGACTGTGTCTGTCTGCCTCTGCAGTGTGGTGCTGTTGAGCGTGGAGCTTCCGAGCTCACCCTCGAGCTGGCTGACCAGGCGACTCTGCCTCTCCAGAACATCTTGAAGCTGCTGCTTTTCACCCTGCAAGTCCTGCAGCTCCTTCCCGTACCGCGCCTCCAGCGCTAAGAGCCTCTGTTCTAGAAAGCTGAAGGAGAAGAGGGAGAAGAAGTAGGTCAATTTTGTAAAGTGTCCTCATAAAATGCAAATTGCAATGAATAATAAAAATGTGCGCAGCGCAGGTGCATAATCAATCCATTTGTCATTTACCTTTCAAAGCTTATATTGCACAAAGGTACACATTTACATGAGGATGACTAATAGACATCAGCACGACCGTCTCGCTGGGCTAACATCATATAAACACCTGTACCACAGCGGTGCTCGCAGATGGCTCGGCATGCTAAAATGCTCAATCATGGCCCGGAGGCACCAGCCTGACAGAACACGTGCGCGTGTGTCTTAGTGTGTTTTTGTGTCTGCAGGAGTGGCGCTCCCTAGCTAAATGAAGATCATAAATCCCCACAGCCTGATCTTTATGGCTCTGACTAATGACTCCGCAAAAGTTATTTATTGAAACAATCCAACCACCCAGACTGAACAAGCTACTTCGATGTTCCCTCACACACGACTGCACACTCTCCAGATGGATCCACAGTCTCCCATTTTTAGCCCAGCCGCTCAGTATGCGGTGGTGGCGGATCGATCCAAATCAATTTTTACATCGCTCCTAACTTATATTTGGTTTGTGGGGGGGAAATGCTCAATTAAAGCGGTAAAGCAGCCTCACAAATTGCTCACTGCCCGTGCCGTGCGCATTCAAGTTTGCGGATCGGTCAGCGAGCAGGCCAGAACCGCAGCTGTTCACCGGTTAAGGGGAGTTGAAAGTGCAAAGCACGTCCCTTTTGGATTGGACTGCATCCTGAGTTATTAGAATTTTCTGCTTGTGATATTCTGCTATTTGTTATTGTTATTTTAATATGCAAAGCATACACTGCCAGCAGCCTGCTCTCCATCCCCCTGTAGAGGGATCTGCTTCCTGCCAGTAGTATTTCATTTGTAGGCCCTAAGAAAACAAACATGTTTCTGTGCCCATTTTTAGTTTGGCAGCAGTTCAGAAACTTCCACTGTGCCCTGAAGCCCCAGCAGTGGTAGCGTTCAACAATTATAGCTGCTCCTATTTTCTTTTTTTTTTTTTTTTTTTTTTTTTTTAACTCCAAAGCCAGCTCGGCCACTGATTTCCCAAAGATGGATTAATTTGTTTAGACACCAGTGCCATGTCACCTGCAGCGAAGGACAACGCATAAAAGGGCACAGCGAAGTGAAGTTATGCAAGAGGCAATGTCTAACTAGTGCTGCTCACAGGGCACCTGATCCTCATCGGCCACATGGAGCAGATGGATGGAATGATAAGCATGCAGATACAAAGAGTAAAAAAAATAAATAAATAAAATATATGCACCCTTTCGCTCTGCACGCAACCCAGATGACCTGTGATTCCTAGAGAGAAGTGTGGGAAACCCCTGACTAACAAGCACCGCACATTTAATCATATGTTTGCAGATCTGAACAGTTTTCCATGCCAGTGCCTTACTGTTAAGAATTGCCGAGGTGTTTCATTATGATATTTATAAATGCTTCAATGCGTGTTTCTCCTAGAAATGGCTGGTGTTTACGACTGCTTGAGAAGCGTGCCCATCCCTGTCGGGCCACACAAGAACACATTCAGAACAGGATACAGTTTAAAGCAGGTTTTATACGCCATCTTTTCATCTTTTTATTAGAGCAGTATGCATGGTCTTTCTGAAGCGGCCACACATCTTAGATTGCTCTTAATTTGAATTCAAGCATAAATAAGCATGCAAATTTGCTACAATTTTGTAGTTTATTTTACACCCTTGTTACCTACATTGAGGGAATGTCTGGAAGAACGGCTGGACATTTATACTATTATACTGTTTCATTTTGGTGTACATTATAGTTTTTCATAACATTTTGTCTTGTTTTCTTCTGATTTGGAGTCTGCATGAATTCCCTTCAAGTGCTGAGATAATTGTTTGTAGAATTAATAAAGAAATAGGTCTGACCCCTTCAGGGTTGACCGCTTCGAGCCTTTAAGATGACCAAAACCTTCATCGGTGGAGACAAAGTGCATGCATAGTGTAGCATGAGATAATTATCCAGACGGCTAATATGTCCATTATTTGAGGGTAGCCGAGACATCCTTCTTCCCTTCATTCTGGATAGGTTAGGGCTGTTCCCCATCCACATGGCAAACATATAGCAAATTCTGTATCTGTCCCAAAGTCCTAAGAGAGGTGCCAGGAGCTAGTTTAATCACAGCACCAACCTACATCCACAGCAACTTAGAGATTCACCAGACGACTGAATTAATCACCCTCTCTCAAAGGCTTAACAGAGTTTGTCTACAGGGGAAACTCACTTTTGTTTCTTGTATCCAGGTTTTGTTCTTTTGGTCAAGATCATGACCATAGGGAAGGATTCAAATCAAGGTAAACGGTCAAATTTGAGCTCTTTAAAGGAATTTGAATACCCTGTAATGCTGGGTATTCAAATAGGTGTTTTCAGGGAAGTCAAGAGTTTAAGTAGCCACACCAACATAAGCACTGTGCGACCCGGGATTCTCACAATTAGCTCCTGTGATTAACCTTTAGCCTAAGCAGTTTGCAAGCACTTAAGCTGACGTCATGAGTCTAGAAAAGAGATGCCCGTAATCATGTAAAAGATCAATTTTGGCTTACCTGTTTTTGTCACTAAGGCGTGAGATTTCTTGGGTCTGTAGGAGAATGCGCTTCTCTAGGCGGTTCGTAAAGAGCGAGTACTCAAGCAGCTGGATCTCCAGGCGACTTGTCTGGTTTAGCACCTATAAGTTGGCATAAAGTAAAAACATAAGTGCATCACTCCTCGTAAAGATAAAGGAATAAAGTAGGAGAATCTTGAGCAACATATTCCTTAAAACGGACCCTAGGGGATAAACAGCCGTACTCAGTCCATCACAAATCCTATAATTTGTCTCATCTGATCTCGTAATCAAAACTTGCGTAAGACCAATCTTGTCACATTTTGAAGTTGCAGATGAAACGCGGGGTGGAACAAAGCAGCTTGAATATTTGCACAGGTTGTACAGTTTTATATCAACTATGATAAGAGAAAAGGAGCGGCAAGAACGTCCCAATCTGTAATAACAATTCTGGCATGATTGAAGTCACATCTGTGTTGTGCTACTGAGTGTTTTGTTTTAATTGGCTTATTGTCAGTCACTACTTGCAGCTCATTGTGTCAATCAGAGGCTGTGGAACCAAATACCAACTGCATGAAAGCGGCTGCCGCCACTTTTGTGCACAACTTCCCAGCAAGTTGCATCTGATTTCCATTTAATTAGATATTCTCAAAAGTTCTTTAACACAGATACAATTAGTTTTTGTTCCGGTGTGACTCATGCTGTTTTTTTATTTGACTTGGCTGTAAACACGATATCTTAGGTCAACTTCAGTCCTGCCTTCCTCACTCACTCACCTGGGTCTCAACATCTGTGAGTTTGCGAGTCTGCTCTGCTGATTGGCTGAGGAGGTTGGTTCCCATCTCCAGCATGGCGGCCGTCTGGGTGTGGACTGTTGACCTCTTTATTTCCTCCACACCGGAGCGTACGTTCTCCTGGATGAAGTTTTCCAGCTATTAAGACAAAATACTGTGGTTTTATTGAAAATGTACAGGTTATTAAGGAACTAGTAGAGCTGTCCCTTACCAGTACATCACAAAGTATTAATATCGCGTGAATATTTTCACATTTTGTCGCATTATAAGCAAGAACATCAGAATAAATATTCAAAAGCCCTTGAAGGTTTGTATCATGAAGACCAAAGAACACATCGAAAAAGTCAGGGATAAAGTTGTGGAGATGTTTTCCCATCTGCAAATCTCTTGAGAGATTGCCACTAAGCTAAATGAGATGGGGGCGCTAATCAGAAAAAGAAGCTAACATGACGGCAACTCTGAAGGAGCTGCCAAGATCTACGTCTCAGTTGGAAGAGTTTGCTGATCGTGCAACTATTGGTCATGCACTTCACAAATCTTGCCTTTGTGGAAAAAATATCACAAAGAAAACTTGTTGTTAGAGGAAAGTTGTAATATATATATGTATATGTATGTAGGGGGGAAAGTAAATGTGCAAAAGCAGGTCATCTAGTCAAATGAGAGTAAAATCAAACCTCTTGGCCAACACCTAAAAAGCAATTAGTTTCAGAAAATTAACCACTCATCACACTAAAATCATAATGTTCATGGTGAAACATGGTGGTGGTAGCACCATGCTGTGGACATGCTGTTCTTCAGTAAAGACTAAGAGGCTTATCAGAACTGAAAGGATAAAGGATCAAGCTAAACACAGCGAAATCCTAGAAGAAAACATGTTAGACACTGTTAAAGACATAAAAAAGGGGCAAATGAACACATGGTAGGACGCCCCAAAAGACAACAGGTGAAAAAGTTGAAGTTAAAAAGGGCATTACACGTTTTGGGGACTCTTATCTAAATAAATAGCAGAATAATGTTGAATAAGAAAATAGTAGAATAAAGCATGGAGTTTATTAATAAACTTTCTCTTTCTCTTATTCAGAGAAAGAAAGAAGTCAGAAGTTTAACTTCTTGTCACATTTCACTCTTTAGAAAAAACATGGTCAGCGTGTTCAACGTCACAGTGAAGTCGAACTCCAGCAGCAGCAAATGATGAAATTTTGTTTGCAACTGAGTGAAGTACACTATCCGACTGGAGAGCATTAATATTTATAGCTCTTTTGAGGGGAAAAGGGATCATATTTTACTCATTAAATCGCATACTGGAAAATGAGGTCTCGAAGGAGAAAGCACTCAATATCATCCGGCTAATGAGTTTTTGTCCGCAAAATTTGAGTAGAATTCAAATGAGAAAACAATTATTTGCTTGCTGTTATTTTAAACATAGGAACATCTAGCCTCGAGAAACCGGGTTATTATAAAATACGAGACCGCAATAGAATTTTTATTTCATTTTTTCATGTTTATGTAATGGAAAGAGAAATTGAAGCAAGTGGGCAAATAGAGATATCTCATATTTAACTCTTGACTAGTGCTGATTTGCCTCTCTTTCTCAATTAGATCCTCTTTTAAATGTTCACTTCATTTTTAAAGTGTCCCTCTTTGCTCTTGCCCTGTAATCACGTCTTACATTACACTAGTTTAGGACAACTTAGGCTGCAGTGGGAAAAAGAATCTTTTTCACAACAAAGGATCTAAAGAGATTACTTAGTGGCTTAAAGCCATCTCCACTGGAAACCCAAAAATCCCTGCATTGTGATCAGACTTACGAAATCAAGCCGCTATCAGCGGCTCGTCCAAGTCCCCGCATTACAGCCTTTGTGCTGGAACTCAATCCGGAGGTCTTGATAGGCTTCATCCCCACCCTTTGCCAATTGCATTAATTGGAGCCGTGTCACAGGCCGCACTACGTGGCCAGATAAAGCACTTTCGGGATGTAATGTAATTCATTTTTTACTGTGTCTAACAGGGTCAGAAGAGGGATCAGTGCTGGGAAAAATCTGAGGAGTTGGATCATGAGATATCTTAATTACATGAGCCAACAGCTGCACTCTCTGTCTGCTATAATTACAAAAGACAGAACCATATCTACCGGGTGTTATAGTGTTTGCCGGTGATTGATGGAGAGACGCATTAAGATGGGCATAGTGGTGAATGCCACCACTGAAAAATGCTGATTTAATGCATTGATTTTTCAGTATTTCTACCTCAGTTTGGCAACTTCATCACTAACGAAACAAAAAGTGCATGCTCATTCTCCTAAAGTTTTTATACCTCCCACTAAAGGCCCCCACAATCTTAGACACTTGGTTATAGCTTTCATTTGCTAAATGTTTTGGCAACAAATAGATTTTTTTTATTTTTTATTATAATTTTGTTATTACCTTGCTTTTCAGTCCATTCATCTAATTTTTAAATCTGGTTAATCACCATCAGGACTGTATGTGGGAGACTAGAGATTTTTTCACATTCCTACAAACACAAACACATTCCTACACCAAAATCTGCAACATCAGAAATGTGTGGAGAGGAGCAAAAACGTGATATGCTTCAACAAAAAGAAGGATCAGACGTATGGAAGTCTGGACAGAGGCAACGAACTGAACAAATTCTTCTGAAGCTTCAGTCCAGGAACAAGCTCAGCATCCTCCTTTCCTGTCCCCAGTCAAGCAGACGTTTGTTTCGTCTTCCACCTCGGCCATGGACATTTCTGCCTTTATACGTTTGTGTTCAACCAAATCGGGAGATGGTGGCGCTTCCTTTGCCTCCCCCTCCTGCTTATCTGTTTGCAGAAGTCAAATGAAGAGGCAGCTGGAGAGACTGAAGCTATGCAGCACCTCTTCAGCTTTAGCCTGGCCCAGCAGAAGACGCCTTGCTTTGTTTCGGTACCAAAGAAAATCCACCCAACACGTAGAGACTGTTTTGTCAGAAACTCTAAAAGACACAAGTGAAGGCCTCAACAATGACAAACGGATCACAGTTTGAGAGACTGAAGGCTCAGGTGTCCAGCAAAGTGCACTCTTCCCCAACCATCCTGTCTCGCACTGTTCTCCTCAGACTTCCAGAACAAGACACAGTCCCGACATTTGCAAACATCCTGAGACGTCGCTGTCGCCTTCAGTTGTTATAAAACTGCAGACTATATCAAATAAAATCTAAAAGAAAAATGGCGTTGCAATTTGTCGCCTTGAAATTGGGCCTCTATTTCTTTAAGAATCTCCTACTTTTCCTTACACGTTAGGAAAAGTTATGACATTATATAAAGCTCAAAATCAGTTTTACATAATATCCCTCTTTAACAGAAGGTTCAAGACGACTTAACAATTTTTTCATTGGCTTTGTGGCTCAAAGTAGGAAGCTAGCATAAAAATCAGGATATGATTTCTTAACCAAAATATTAAATAACAATTTTAGTATTTCACTAAATTGAACACATGAAGGACAGTGTAATTGCAAACAGCTAGAAACAGCAATAATAAGATGTTACAACTTTTAAATCCCTTGCAATGCTTTCCTCTTGAAAGAGGAAATCATTTTAAGTTTAACAAGTTGTTAAACTTATTTGCGGTTTGTTTGTGTTTTTCTGAACTGTGTCTGAACACAAATGACAAATGCTAAGACTCAGTTGGTCAAATTGCTCATTTCTAATAAATGTTTTGCTGAGCTTTCAGCACGAATGCACACAGTCTTTCTTTTCATTACTTTTGATTAAAAGAATTTAGACATTTAGAACCCAGGGCAAACATCTTCGTCTTTAGATCCTGCATGAATAGCTTGCAAGCTAATTTTAAGATGTTCTGAATCGCCACCATGAAATGAGGGAAAATATGTATCGTAAATGGGGGGAGGGGGAGTTTTAACCAACATTGAAAAGAAAACAACCTTAAAATAATGAAAGTAACAAATATTTTCAGTCCTTGGATTATTTTTATATATAAATCTGAAGATAAGATTGTTTTTGCTTTCTCATCAAACTGTTGTAATTAGTTCTAATTTTAGCCACCTAGTGATTGTATTTCTTTAAATGATTAATTTACGATGTCAGTTGATGGCAAACTTTAATGTTGACAGTGCAAATACCCAAGTTGCAAATTCCCTTCAAGACACTTTGATCTCGTTGGAGAATTTCTAAAATAGCATAAATCCACACAGCCTTTTAAAAAACACCAACAAACACGGACTCGCATTCCATTTTCTGACCCTTGAGGGCAGCAGAAGGCCAAGGGGACACGATGAGGGGGTGGCCCTAAAGAAAACGGACATGGGTCTCTTCTTGGAAATACAAGAGAAAGAATCTGGTGCATTAATACAGTCCGTAGAGATTTCTATGCAGAACATGGCGGATTAGTGTGGGCGCTCCTAATTTTGCATGTGTGGGGGTGTGTTTCCTTTCAAGGGGCTCGGGTAGAACGCTCACAGAGAGGGGTTGTAGTGGCCCCCGGGGGAGCTTTGAGTGAGACCGTGCAAAGTTTCATGGACACACACACACACACCCCCACACACGCATAGATGAAGCCCTTCCACATCCATTTTATCCAGTTCTCTCCAGGCTCCCTTGCAGATAAGCTTAATGAGCCTCACGAGGTGCTGAAAAGGCTTTGCCGTCTGGGGTCAAAAGTCGGAATACTCTCGTGCATAACTAAAAGAGTCTCTTAGGGGTCATGCGATGTTTATGTGGAAATCCCACCTTAAGTGCGATCATTTATGCATCGCTTTGGCCTGGTGGGGGAAACTTGTTGATGGGCTTGAATCCTCGTGTTCATTCCAGATGTTATGTGGAAGTTGGCTGCAGAGCTTCATATGTCAGCAGAGCTTTTTCTCTGGATGCGAGTGTGTGGGGGGGATTTAAGCCATATTTCCTTCATAGCTGACCAAATTATATTATATATATATTTTTTTAAAGGCACAATAAAGAGAAATAGAATAAAACTGGAAAACGGCAAAATGAGATACTGCCATGCTATGTTTCTATAATGAATGTGAGATATGATTTTCTTTATTTTGTGGCATAATGATTTTCTTCCTGCATGTTTATGGCTCCAGGGTATATTTTCTGAAAGCTAAACCTTTAAACTTGGCAGCAGAGATGATGTAAGCAGAACAGCACAATAACTTGTTTTAATATCCCTTAAACTTTTTTTTTTTTTTTACATTTTGCCATATTACAAAGATAAGCTTCAATATATTTTGTTGGCGTTTTATAAGTTAGACCACCCCTGAAATAGGTCATGATGTTAAGTGGAAGGAAGATTTAATCCTGCTTTTTGTTTACTTTTACAAATAAAACCTTTTCACACTGCGATCACTTTTATGTATGTGAAGAGAAAACGAGCTACTGGCCGGGGAAGGTTGTTCAAAACTAGTTTAATGAGGAAATTCCATTTTGGCTTGCAAAAATGCCATTTTTAAGATTGTAGTTTTGTTTGGTTGATTGTAAAATTAAAATCGTGCTGCCTTGCAAAATCTTTATAAGAGCTTAAGTGTTCTACGTTTTGTCAACTTACAGTGACAAACCTGAGAGGTTTTATTTAATGAACCTGTATTGCACAGAGCGAACCTGTGAAGAATAGATGAAAAGTGATACAGGGCTTTTAAAATATTTACAAAAAATAAAAAACAGATATTTTTTAAATTAATTGTAATTAGCTCCCTGAGTCTGCCAACTTTCCACATCTAGAGTTTCACTTTCTCGATTTGAAACGCTGTAATAAAGTCATTATAATTGCCCACTGTCAGTGTAACGCAACAAACTGCCACACAAACATTTACAATTATTCCGGGGGTTGGTGCGCCCCATAAACAGCATGTTCTGCAAAGGGTCCAGACCAAAATGGAGACATGAGTGGAAAGCAGTGGGGCCTCTCTGTCAATATGATCCACAACAAGCAAATACTTTTTCTGTGACTTCAGCTGTACGGGCTCCATTGTGAAGCCTCTTCTAATTGTATCATTTCAGTTTATTCGGCCATAATCGGAGCTAAACAGAACCGCAAAGGCCAAATGTCTTGTAAGGAGACCTACTCAAATGTGTCTCTTCCAGATAAACAGCTGACATGTCCCAGTGTTATGTAAATTGCGTTTGGAAAGATTTAGGCTGACTTTGGCTTATAAGCAGACTGATAAAAAAAAATGGTCTGTTTACTTGTTGCCTCATTTAGAGGGTTTAACTGTGCGAGACATTATTGGCAGGACTTCATACTCTCAGACTGCTGCAGCATGCTAAGGAAGTTATGACTTATGGGGGTTTAAAATACTGAGACCCACTGATACGCCAAGCATTGTGATGGAGCCAACTGTGAAGACAGGAGCATCCAGGAAATCCAAGCCTTATCAATAATACAGGTCTGTCAACAAATGTAATGAGATGGTGTACTCTGGGGAGGTCCTCTGCTTTGATTTACGGTCTTTGGTATGAAAAGCTGCAGGACTCAGTGAGGCATATAGAATGAAAAAGAAAATATAGGAAAGAGGGGGGGAAAGGAGAAGGAAATTGTCCGCTTAAAGGGAACTTGAAGCGATATGTCAATTGGCACTTTTGACACACATGAAAGAGTTGAACTGAAGGGCACAGACACGCGACAGGCTACCGGACTTTAGTCATGGGTAGTTTTACTTGAAGTACTGCTGCCTCTTATTATGACAGGTCTGAAAAGTATCACAGGACAACACATATCTACCGAAAAGACAATGCTAGTATCGACGATGTATCTGAAAACAATGGGTCCAACGTATGTCCACCAAGACTGTTCCTGTCTATGAAAGACTTTCTGAGGTCTTACCTTCTGCAGCCACTGAGTGTTATTCTCCATGGCGCTCTCCAGAGTCTCCAACTTTTGCCGCTGCCACGAAGGCCTTTCCTCTTCTGCTAAACTGTCCTTGGAACGACTTTTGTCCGGCTCGGTCTCAGGTGGCGAGTCTCTCTGCAGCGTGTTTGTCACCTGGAAATCCTTTAGGGGCTTGCAATGCTCAACCTCTGGGAGAATGAAGGTGTAGGTGCAAGGGCCGTGCTGCACGCGGTGCTGCTGACGCTGGGAGGCGATCCCTGTGGTCAGCAGGTAGGCCAGGTAGATGAGAGTGAGAGAGAGGAGGTGGCCCATGTTGCAGCGAGAGGAGGGAAGAGGGAGCCAGGGATGGGGGATGGAGGGGTAAAAGGAGCCTTCACCACCTATTTAGGGTGGCTGAGTTAGGTTTCTTTTAGTGAAATGTCCTTCTGTAGAATCAAGTCTTCTGCTTTACTTTCTTCTGGTTTCAACTCCTGTTTCTCCAGTCTGGCTTAAAACTTTCACTTCTCCTTGTCTGGCTGGTCCTACTGTTTGCGTTTGCATCCAGAGTCTTCTTGGGGTAAGTTTATCCTCCTGCTGTTTTGTGTGAAAGCAGACAGAAAACATACACACACACACACAGGAAACGGAGGATTGCGTTTAGTAGGTAGTAGGTCCAACGCTCAGGCCCAGCACATGTAGCTCTGGCTGGAAAGCCAAGAGCAAACGCCAAACATTTATCACTCTTCTAAAAAGTTGCTTGCCTCCAGAGAAGTCCTTTGAAGAGTCCAGGCACTGGTCTTGGAGGAGACGAAAGAGCAGAGGTAATGTGGTGAGTGGCCTGCTTTGGGATGTTGGTTGTAGTGGTAAAGCCCTTAAAGAGCAGAGAGGGAATAAAGGAGAGAGAGGCGTGCGTCTCTACATGCATATAACCACACACATACACACACGCATCCACACAACGCCTTTGCTCATAATCACCCAGCCACCCTTCCCTCTTTTGCTTTCTCCCTCCCTTTTACGGTACTCCTGTTTGGGGGGTTAGAAGAGGAAGCTGCAAAAATACACTCGGCTCACCACAAGAGGAAAAAAAAAAGTGGGAAGTTTCTGTGAAAACTTTTTCCTCCCTCTCGGTCTCTACCACGCATTTTATTCTGTCTTTCTGCCTTTGTGTCCTCTCTAAAACTCTGCTTTAATGCTTTAATTCAGGGGCAAGGACATTCTTAGGCACATTTCATTAGCATCTGATACGAGGTTTGTGATGAATGCGCTCGATGTAAGTGTGCCCCTTTTTTTGGAATCCGAGGTGTTTCAGTAAACATCCTGGGTGGTTAAAGGAAAACAGACCAATAATATTTTTATAGTCTCCAAATGCGAGGAGTCTTGCCATCTGCTGTTAGCCAAACTGATGGAAGTTTTCTCTGAACCAATCTCAGAATCGTGTTGTCACTCAGGATGTATTTGGAAGATGATCTCCTGTAATGATGCTACTGGTGATTTTTTTTCTTCTTTTTAGCTCATTCTTTAAAGGGAAGAAAAACTGGGTAATATTTTAGATCAGTCTGAGTTCAATTTGAGATATGTTTAAACTTATTCTGACAATTGTGGCCACACTGGCTTTGAATTTTTTACTAGCTGCTTGGCTGTGCAGTGAGAATAGCATGCTCATCCTTGCTAAAACAAATGTATAATGCAGGGGTCCCCAAACTTTTTCTTGTGAGGGCCACATAACTTTTCCTTTCTCTGGTGGGGGGCCGGAATCAGTTTGTAACAGAAAAAGTGTGACGATTGCAGGAGTGCCTAAATGTAAACATTTTTTGTTTTCCAGAAAGCACAATAAAATAACCCGCTCTGGGTTCTTGACAGAAAAAATCCAGGAAATAACACTATTTATGAAATAAATACCGCATTTTCCGAACTATAAGCCTCAGATATCTCTGCCGCTCCAGGTTTTCCACAACGATGCGGGGGCGAACACCCAAAATTTGAGTCATAACAGGTCAATTGAACATCACTTTTATTAGGGTTGATAAAGAAAAAGTTGCCAAGTTTAGATTTAACTGAACTGATTACAGTAGTTTCCGAACAGTAACTGTAACAGTAAAAGTGCTGATCCTTTGTGTCTGCTACTAGCATGTGCTAAATGAAAATGGGCGCTTTCTTCTTCTTCTTCTGCTTCTTCCTCTGCTTCTTCTTTAGATTTCAACAGCAGCTTGCATCCATTATTGTTGCACTACTGCCATCTACTGGATCCTAATATCTATACCTCAAATTCTCATAATGATCTCAGTATTATGTAAAAAACGAAAAATCTTCTTTTTCCCCTCAATGCTATTTAACTGATCAACAACATTTTCAAATTTCAATTCCTTATTAAAACCTAATTCCGTTTTAATGGGCGCTTTCTTCTTATATGTCCAATTTTGACTTCCAATGATTCACTTCCTGCTAAAGAGCCTCCTGGTGGTTGAAGAAAAATCAACATGTAAGCTGAACCGGGTTATGAGATGCAAGGTTCAAAGCTTAGGAAACAAGTAGTGGCTTATAGTCCGGAAAATACGGTATATGAGAAAAAATCTAAATGCTCTCTGGTATTGTTCAGGGGGCCGGACCAAATGCGGAGGCGGGCTGGATCCGGCCCGCGGGCCGTAGTTTGGGGACCACTGGTATAATGTAATGATACTCAGCGTAAGGTGTAGGTTATTCTGACACTATCCGTTCCTTTTTTTTCCCGTACATTGATAAATAACTGTTTTAATTTGCAAAGTCAGGTCTAAAGCATAAATTAAAATGTTGCCTTGTTTTTGTAAAAACAGTGTTTGCTTTAAATAATGTAACTGGCTTCCCTACCTGAGTTACATCATATATTCAACTTCAAAACAAAACTGAATTCAGATTCATTCATTTCCTAAGGCATACATTTTTCGTTCAGGGCATTTACCACATCCACCAAAGAGACCTGATATGCCAGAATGTGTAGCCATGGGAACATCTGATGGAGGTCTCTATAGGTTAAATCTTTAACTCACACCTCCGGGAAAGGCTTTAACACAGGGTTTCATTTGCAGTTGAGGCTTGAATGGGTTGCAGCCAGTAGGTCACTGGTTCTTGTTGCAACATCCAGTGACGTTGTTGTTGCTGTGATGCAAACTTTGCTGTGAGCAATCAAGTTGAAAAAAGGAACCTTTATTGTTTGGCTCCACAAGCAGCTGACAGGTAAGAGATCAAAAGTTCCGTGGTTACTATGGTTTCAGAATTTAAAAAAATGGCATATGAAGACTATTCAGTCTGTCAAAAAGGGAAGCAGAGTTCAACCCAGACTATTTTTGTTTTTGGTGGGGAACTGCTGACGGATGTGAAGAAAACTGTCAAGTGTTTGAAAAAAAAATCACTGTTAGGTTGTTCCTAATACGATCACTACCAGTAAGGAGGTAGATCACCTTACTATGTTCTAACGATCAGGGGATCAGTCTTGGTACTCAGCCTTCCTAGGAAAGGACGTGCAAGTGAGAAGGTCTCAGTCCAACCTTGAGAGTGGTAGGCTGGCAATGGCCCTGGTTGTGTAAGAGTTGGGCAGTCAACACAATCCATGTTCTCCCACAGTTTTCAAAATGCCTGTGGGGATTACTGATTAGTCCTCATCTTTTGTGTATCTAGAGACTGCTCACAATTTTGTTCCTAACGTTCTTTCTGGGTATAGCTGCTGGACTGTCTGTTGAAAGAAGAGTATCTGAGCTGGAAACTGTAAGGTCTAAACTTGACTTTTGACTTTTTCATGTCTTAAACTTCAGCTCCCACCAAAGGCACTCACAGCTATTTTCAAGGCTGACATAAGATCCACCATAACTTAGACCACAATTCTCAAACTAAGGCCTTGTACTAACAGGGATGATCATGGTCATTTTTTGTAAAAGATTAAAGAAAAATATGCGTCCCCACGAAAGGATGCAGCAGAAAAAGAAATTTCTCTAGTAAGTACGCAGTTCCAGTTGGTGGCAAGACACAGCTTGAATGGCCAACAGCGGAAACATGAAACCAGTGTTCTCAAATTTATGCACTCTGGAACCTGGTTTCAAAAGTGATTGTTTCTGGTATCCCAAGATGCCAAATCCGCAGACTAAATGACAAAAAAACTTTTACAGATGTACCTCAAATCATCCGTGTTGAAGTGACCTAAGTTTGTCATACGCTTTTTCAAGTATATGTCAAGAGTCATGCTTATCTGTGTTTCTCGTCTTTGACGTGCCAATCATAACTATGAATAAGAATCTTGATACTAATGGCCAAAATAAACTTCATCTGAGGATAAGTGAGCACAGAGTAAAATACAGCCACCATCATTTTTCAGTATGTAGTGTTACTGAAAACGCAGTAGACCATGTGTTGAACTGTTTCATTGCCAAACAAATCACTTGAAGCTTTGGCCCAAACATTCAAGTTTGGTTACATCAGACCAAAGCACATGGTGCCACAAGGTTCTGATAGATTTCCACCTGGCTTGGATGTTTTCTTTACAAGAAAAAGTTTCCGTCTCGCAGCGCTTTTCCTTAGTCCAGGCATTTAGAGAACACACCACATTATCACATGCTGAACACAAGTAGTAGCTTCTGGAAAGTATTGCAGCTCCCTCAGTGTTGCTGTGAGCCTCTTGGAAGCCTCTGTCTTCCAAGATTCAGCCTCGCCCAGTTTTTCTTATGTCCCTGTTCGGTAATTTTCCAATTATGGGTGACTTACTGTACAATGCCATGATGTATTTAATGATGTGGACCTTTTCCTGATCATTTTACCCTACGTGCAAACTCTGGTCTAAAGGATGTAAATGAGCAATAGGACAACTGTACTATACTAACAAGACCAAATTTTATTTACGGTTACTTGGATTCAATTTAATGTGTGGTGAAATCAAATTAGAAAGTGCCTCAAGAAAACATTCAGGATGTGCACAATCATGAAACCAGTTTTTTTTTTTTTTTTGCCGCTTTTTAACTTAAAACATCATAAAGCGCAGCATTTTCAGGATTGCTTTGGCTGCACTGACTGGGAGGTTTTTAAAAATGCTTGTTAAAATTGAAACAAAACCATTAACTAAAACCGTGTCCGCCTGCGTCATCTTCTGCGGGATTTGCTAACCAACAGACTCTGTCGTAAATTCCCAAACAACAAATCACGATTCTCGGAAGCAGTGAGGAAGGCCATTATTGAGAGGAATAATGAGAGGAATCGCCATTATGGGCGTCATCGATTAAGTCTAAGAGGAGAGGTGAGTATTTCGTCCAGCTTCCTTTGCTCTGGTGAAATATGTATCTTTTTTCGCAGTTTGTTTGCAGCAATGGAGTCCTAACTAAAGAAAGATCAGCAGACTGAGAAGTTTGGACAACAAGACCATTTCATACAATTTGCCTTTTTTGATTCATGTCTTTATCAGAAGAGATTATAAATCTCTGATGGTAAATTAAAAACACCAATTCATGCCACCAATTTATGATCTAACCAGTCAGCCTATCACAATTGCTTTGCTGCTCAGTAAATGACTCATTAATAACCGCATTTTGTCTATCTTGCTTAAATCATCAACTAGTTACGTAATCAGACCTCCATTCCGTGGGTTTGACTGCAGACGGTGGAAGACTGTTGTGTTCATTGCACATCTGAAGTTTGCTTTGTTGCCGATAGGACTTCCTGCTCATTAGGAAGTGAACACACTGTTCTGGGTTAATTCATGACACAGAGATTAAAGTGAAGTTTCTGTTTGGTGGTCAAGTTGAAGCAGAGCCGTGGCGGCGATGAAAACGTGTTCCTCTACTTCTTAGGAGCAGTTTTTGAAGGACAGTAAGAAATATTGTCAGTGAGGGAAAGTTTATAAACCTTTTTTTGTTTTGTTTATTCATTTTAAGACCTCGTTTTTCCCCAGTAAATCTTCTCATTTTCTCGATGAAGAGACAGGTCTGTACTGGACGCAAATTTACCTTTTGTTGTAGGTCCTGGGGTTCCACAGAGTTTTGAAAAAAAAAAGTTCCACATCTGTTTCTGTAGAGCTATGTAAAAAAAAAAAAAAAAAAAAGAAAGAAAGTTTTTAGCCTGCAGCTGAATCTTTGATTTAAGAATTATGAAAAATTTAGTCTGTAGTGTGTGGTTATGTACCCTCAAGATTAGATTAAACAAACAAACAATAAAACTGAAAGACCCAAATTTCCATACATTCACAGCCAACAAGCTTCGAGAAAGTGCATTTTATTTTATTAATCAGAACTGGCAGATGCATTTTTAATAATAAAATGTCATATTAGGCTTTTCACACATTTTTACTAGAAATGTTAATAAAAGTAGAGAACGCTGCGGACCTAAGAATTGGACAAACAAACAAAAAAAAAAAGCACTCTTTGCAGCCAAGATGTGAAACCAAGCAAGGAAGGCCAGTTGGGTCCTGATTCTCTTTGTGCAGGATGCTGTGGGCATTCGCACTGTTGAGATCCTGTTTCTCCTTAAACTTTATTAGTTTTCCACAAACGTTTTGATTCACTACTCTTTCTACAATTTTTCTGCTTTTTCAACTATTTAATTTTTACAATGTTGTGCTCATTTAGTAACATGGCGGATGTGACTTTTGACACTGATATACTCAGCAATTTATGAAATATGAAGCTTTTTTTATGCGTATTGGAATGAATTGAAAACGCCCATAATTCAGCTAAATTCTGGAAAAAATGTAACGCTCTTTCACAGCAGAGTACTTCCACATATTTCAGTTAGAAAGGCGTTTCTGGACATTCAGCCTTCATTGTCCTATCAACCCTCAAGTATTTTGGTTGAAGCCTATTCTGCACTGGTAAAACGAGGTCCAAATATGGACAAGCAGTAATCAATGCTCCATAGAATTCCCCCAATCAGGGGAAAAAACAAAACAAAAAAAAAAAAAACTTCCAGAAAACTACAAAGATTCTGAAAAACCGAATTCCTTTAAAATGAGGCTAAAACCCATTAGTTTAGAGCTGCCTTTGATTGGTAACAGCTGCAATATCAAAACTAATAGTTTTTCCAACCTGTCATTGTTTTCTCTCACTTTGTCACTGTGATGTAATTTTTTTTTTTTTTTGCTTGCTTTATTTTCCTTTTAATCGTGTAAAACACTTGTCAGGACTCAATGTCCTGCATGGTTTAGATGTGTTCCCACTGCAGCACACCTAGTTCAAATGACTGCATTGCCTCCACGGCTTGTCTCCAAGTGCTGCAGAATTCTGCTAATCACTGATTCATTTAGTCCGAGTGAGCAGCAAAAGGGACACATCTATAATATATAGGACAGTCTGCCAGGGTTCGGTTCCTCTAATGTAAAGCCCTGTGAATTGCCTCGGTGCAGAAAAGAAAGGTTAAAACAGTGCCATATAAATAAATTTGCTTTGCCTTGTGCAGCAAAATCAAAATAAAACGAATTCTAAGTTTGGTCAAACATTGCGATTTACTCCCTTCAACTGGTGTTTATGAAATATAGATGCAAGAAATAAACATATCGACCGGTTTCAGTTTACTATCGACATTTCCCCTAAACTTGGAACCAAACTTTTCTCTGGCTGCCCTCTGAGTTCATTCCACCCACTCTGTCCATTTCTGCAATTTGCACAAATATTCACGTTGAGGCTATTTTCTGAGGCATAGTAAACACCCACTCAACCTCAACTCCAGCTATGCTATAAATGTTTAAACATGCAATGCAGCGCAGGCCGTTACCCTGATCTTAGTGTAAATAGGCAGACGTGTGGCAGAGCACTAACCTCCTTTTCAGTCGATTTCAATGAACACAGTCTCATTCAAAAACTTGTGTAACAATGAGTAAGTGTGAATTACTAACGGGAAAAAGAAAAAAAACAGGAAGTGGCTCCAGCACACATCCGACACGAATGCTGATTGTTTGCTTTCAACATCAGCCTCTTCTGTCTTCCTTTTGCGTTTTCCTGGAGCAGTTTCAGTGTAAAAAGCCTAAACGTTGCATATGCTTTTTCATGCACTCCTAACCCACATCTCCCAAACATGACAAGCATTCCGCACTGCCGCTGTTGTGTGGATGGCCTGAAAACCCAGTGTGTGGCCATATCACTCTGCGTACCAATGATTAAGATCTATAGCTGCGTATGTCCATCCCGGCCCCACGAGAGCCGGATCCACCGTGCCCACCTTTCAGACACGGACTGATTGCTTTTCGTGAAGACATGGACTTTTTTTTTTTTTTTTTTTTTTTTTGCATAGATGATGAGTGCTGATTTCACACGGCGGGGCTGTCAGTATGTGTCGGTCTCCTCCGGAAAAATAGCGAAAACAAATCCTGTTTCGCTTCATCTTCAAACCACTGGAGGAGTTTCGTTTTAGACTGTGGAGACTCTCCTTCTCTGCGCTGGCGGGGCAACAAATTGATTTGTGCGCTGATTAAATTAAAATGACATCCAACTACTGTTCGTAGGATCCCCCCCTGCAGTGTCTCTTCTTGCCCCGGACAATAATCGGATGTCACTTTGTGATCAGATCCGCAGAAAGCAAAAAAAAAATAAAAACAAGAAGAAAAAAAAGGATATTTGGAATTCAAAAATGTTTTTCCACTGAGGTGATTTATGCATGAACACAAGCATGCTGCTGTTTTTATGTGTGAAGCATTCTAATACTTGAGTGAACACAGCTAGTGCACTGGTTAATAAGGCACAACCTGGTTATGATCTCGTGCAAAACACATCAGCACTGCGTTGTCCAAAGGCTGAGTGGTGAGAGCTGTTCCCCTCGTGGCCTCTGTCTGGAAAAGCACACATTCACGTTTTATGGCGCTTAAGTTTGCATTTAAATCGAAACCAGCGAAGACGACGGGATTAGATCTTTTCTGGCAACGTATGACACGAAGAAAAATAAGCCAAGAGGCCATTAAAGTAAGTCACTGTCTCTACGGTTATTTATGGAGGTGACCTAAACAATTAAATGACCCGTGTTGGTCCACATATAAGCTGTGACTGTTTCCAAATAAATATTTGATTTTAACGGCCTGCTTTCAATTGTGCAACAGGAATACGGGTTACAATGGAGCGTGGCTGTTGGTGTTTGCTGAGAAAGGGCTGGAGTTCTTTTCGGGACTCTTTCACGGAGTTAAGTATCAGGTCATAAACTGCAGCACTGTCTGATCAGATGTGGACGTTAAAGATGATTGTCAGACTTTTCCTCGAAAACAACAAGACTCACTTCAGGCAACTGCAGAGCAAGTCATGCTCGGTTTTACTCTTTGCTTTAGTATTTAGCTGTTAGTTCTTCCTGAATAACAATAAATCTATTCTACAAAAATACAGGCTGTCGTGTTCCCATGCCTTCAGTGATGTCACATAAGGGATAAGGCAACTTCCCTCGTTTCTTCGTCTTTATTTCTGTATTTTTCGTCAAATCCTCCTTCAAATGCATTTACTTGACAAGTGTTTTAGCTGCATGTAAGAGCATGGAGCAAGAAAGCAGTTTAAGATGAACCTGATTTCATTATCACCAACCTTCAGTGATTATTTTTGAGTCAAGTTGCTAGAAAAATCATAAAATCTGCTTAAGGCATTCTAGTAAAAGAATATTTGAACCAGAGTTTCTTGTTCTTCCCTTGTGCCCCATGCTTCTTCAGCTGAAACGATCGCCAGGGCGACAGACTTGTGCTGAACCCAGTCCTAACAGTTAGCCCCAGTCAGTACCATGGAGAAAAAGTCAGAGGAAAGTAGCACAGCTCTTACAATGTGCAGCGCCATCGTACTGTCAAGTCATGTAACTGCTTAGAGCAGGGGTCCCCAAACTACGGCCCGCGGGCCGGATCCGGCCCGCCTCCTCATTTGGTCCGGCCCCCTGAACAATACCAGAGAGCATTCAGTGTTTTTTTTTCATATATATGTGGATTTTTCTTCAACCACCAGGGGAGCTCTTGAGCAGATATGAAACTTAGTTTCCCTCAATGAAATATATACTAGTCAGCACCAGTCACGGTTTCACTCACGGTTTTTTTCCATTTGCATTCTGGGTAAAAATCTATCTACAAACGGGAATATGTCGTCGGCAGTAATCCAATCTCTCCCCCCGCCCCGTCAACAAAACTTTTCTAAGATTTCTTTCTCGAAAAACTAAGACCGGCCCCCGACCAGAAAAGGGAACAGTCATGTGGCCCTCGCAGGAAAAAGTTTGGGGACCCCTGGCTTAGAGTGACAAAAGCAGAAAATGAGATTTACTAATTTCACTGTAGGACAGGGAAATATGCAAGGAAACTAATTAGATGAAATCAGTCAGACATAAATGTTAACAGATCCATACCCCTTAACATTTGTTAGAGAATCATTGTTATTGCCACAGGCTTCAGAATTTATGTCAAAATCTCTTAAACATTCTTCATATGCCATAATGTGCAAACTGATCTGATTCTTGTACCTTCTTGGACATTATTGCAGAGAAAAATAGAAACAAAAAACTAAGAGTGGATTTAGTTCCTGTTCAGTATGCCAGTATTATTTTTTTTTTTTTTTAGAAAAATTTCTAACTACTGTTAAGGAAGAGATTCTCTGAATTAATTAACTTTGGAAAAAGTCTGGCTCTCTCTTCCTCTTGGATCCCAGATCCTCTCGGCGGGCCACTTGTAGTCACTCAGAAGAAAACAACAGCAATGCGTGTTGACGTCACAGAATTACTGAGTTTAATTCAATATAAGACAATGCATAAACTTACAACAGAAACTGCAGAACAACGGAGACATACATTCATTTACCTGACAGACTTGGAAAAAGAAGGAAAGAAAGAAAAGCAAAGACGTCCAAAGACGTCTTTGGAGAATTGCAAGAGCAAATCTAATGTGTCACTTCTGTGTTGAAAGTTTTATCGTAAAAGGCATATTCTTATCTTTAATTTATTCAAATAAGGCGTATCTTTGCTCATCCAACCAGGAGCTATCTCTGACCCTCTCTCAAGCCAGAAACCCCTGCCGTGTTTACGGCTTTTCACAGATGAGTGTGAAAAGCTACAACTTCTCCTGTATTGTTTTCCCACACAGACAAAAGGCAGTTCAAACGATCCTAGCAAACCATCTGCTGTAACTACAAGTAAATTAAAGGTCAAAAAGTCAGAATACATTACTAATTTCAAAACCACAATTAGGCCATTTGAATCAAGAACTGTTAAGTTTTAAAACTAGCTTATTTTAAATGTATTTTCTCAACACTACAAACCTCTGAACAGTTTTTTTTTTACCAACACTAAAGCAAAGCTCATGTCTCACATTGTACACTTTCTGTGCAACAACGACATCTATAATTTCTTGTTTCTGTTTCACACCAGCTGGCTCGTTCTGGCAGTGGCTTGAAAGTATTGATTTGACATCTACATGTAAACCAGGATCAAAAGGTTTCCTAGCAGGATATATACTGGACCATACCAAGATGATCTGGGTGATTCACAACACTTGACAGTGCCTTTAGCAGCTTTAATGTCGTACCTGATGGGCGCAGTATATCAGAATATATACGTCTGCACACGGCAGACGCCAGAGCGATACCTCTGTTTTCAAATGTTGTACAACTTGACGTGTTTATTTTTGCGACGGTAAAAGCCGTCTTTAAGATACCCGTTAAGGCGTAATTACAGTTGACACGAGGCTTTACGAGATGAATCATGTTTTTACAGAGAAACTGTGTCGGCCGGTATTTTTAGACTTCAGCCGGTTACTTTGGGACACAGGGAAGAATCGTATCGAGTCGTGTAAGGTACAATTGAAATGCAAACGCCACCCGCTGTGCTGCATGAAACAAAACTGGGCGTAAAACAGTTGCCAAGGGCCCATTTTTCATAGCTTTTTTGCAGTTAAGCCGCTCTCCCCCGGGGGGAATGCTGGTTGTTTAGTTTAGTGTCTCCTGTCAGACGGAGGTATTTCCCACAGCTCCCCAACGGCTCTGAATCAATCCACCGGTTGGATATGAAGGTGACATTCAGTCTCCTGCCCTCCTCCCCTCTAGTCTGGATCCTGGCAACTGGGTTTCTTCCATGTTAGTACTGCCTGTCACCCAGAACTGTCACCTGGGGGTGATCAAACTTGTGAAAACATCTGATCCTTCATCTTGTGTTGAATTACATTAGAAAAGGACTCATATTTGCTTTTGTTGTTTTACTTTTACAGAAAGGGTTGGTTCTGACGAAGGCCATCCACAGAGGTCTTGTTATTCTAGTTGAGAGCCTCCGCCCTCGTGTTTCAACCTCTCGCAACGGGAGCCGTCGCTCCATTCGACAATCCACATCTTCCTCCTGGGCAGGGTGGACACACCAGAGAGCACGAACAACAGCAGCCACAGATTTCCCCCCGAAAAAATCTGCTCCTTTCCTATCTGGGAATCAGAGTAACAAAAAAAGAAAAAAAGTCCAACCTTCAAAGTTCATAAATGCAGTTAAGTGAAGTGGAAAAAAGAACGACGGTAGTCATTCTTGAATTCAGCCATGTTGAGCTGCATTAATTCAGCCAAAGTAAGTATCATTCAACAGTTTTAATATTTTTACTTTTTTGCTTGGTTTTTGGGGGTTTTCATTAGTTATCATTTTTTTTTTTTTTTTTTTTTTTGTCCTAAATTATTATTTTTTTTTTTGACACACACAGTGCTGCAGCAGTTGACACTCGTTACGAGAAATGTCTTAGATTTGCTATGTATGTGTGAAACTGTACGAGCCAACTAGCTTTTATATTAATAAGTGTGGCAAGGAGTTCCTATTGTTTTTTTTTTTTGTTGTTTTTTTTTTCAATAGACCTCACCTCTCAGTTGGTGTGGTTTTCTTCATGTACTTTGTTAGGAATCATTTTTTCTTAACCCACCTGCTATTTTAAGGAAACGACAAATGTCACAGTCTGACAGATGGGAGGTGGGGGGTGACAGACTGTCAGTTTCAAAACCATACAAAAAAAAAAAAACACACTTGGACTGCACGCATAGTAAAACAGTCATGGGGTCTAAATGATTGTGTCTTTAGACAGCAGGCAGACTGAATGAAAACAGTTTGTCAAACACAGGTGATTTCAAAAGTGCATGAGAAACAGGCAACCACATAGGTGTCCATCTATTTGTTGACCACAGGAAAATCCAAAAGAATTAAGCATTTCCTACGTTTGACAGGTTTCTGTCATTGATGAGGCTCCATAACAGCCGTGGTAATGATGTTAGCATACCTCTGCTGCATCCCATCTCGCTTTTTCCCTCCGAGGACCAAGGCAGCCAGGCAACGGCGAGCCCCGGGGAGCTATTCCTTAAAGAAAAACAAGGTTGTGCTCTGCTAATTTCAACCACAAATAATATGAACTTAAATGAACCGAATCTGACAAGCCAAAGAGTGAGAGAAGCCTTTCCGTTGGCCTTCGTCAGAGACACGCAGTGCAGCTAAATCAAACTCCTGTTGCGTTCACTCATTACTGAGTCGAGTTTTCTTGCGCTCAAAGGTGTTTGAAGATGACATAATCAGAAACTGTCAGGTTCAAATATAACAAAGCTCAACATTCAGGGTTCAGCTCGAACGTATAGAGAGAGGATCAGCCGTGGACTCTTTTGATTACGTGCACAATGATACACATTCATTTCCATGGAGACTAAACAAATAGAGCCGGCTGGTGTCCCTCTTTGCCGATACGAGGGAGTTTTCCCTCTCATGACCTGCCCAGCCAACCAGCGAAAGGAAATTCCTGCACTGGAACGATACATCTATTATTGGTCATAAAAAGCTAAGTGTACTACAAAAAAGGGAGAAACTATGCTTTTGTGCAATTGATTGAGACTGAGGAAGCATGAAAATGAGCACTTGTGAAATATTTCTTAAGCTTTCAGTTCAATGTAAAAGCAGATAAAGCACTGTGTTCGAGTGGTGCTCGGCATGTGTGAGTTCAAACCTCCTACATAGATGATTTAACAGCTCTCATAAAAAAACTGATTTGGCATAACGGGTTTGGATCCAAGTCTGTTAAAGAACTTTCATATTCAGTCTTCGATCCATTTCTCTATAACAAAAAAAAATCACTCTTTCTACTTCTTCCTTACATGTCTTTCTACCCATCTATGACACATACACTCTGCTATGTTAAAAGGAACAATACACAACATGGAGACTATTGTTTATTGCAAGCTGTTTCTTGTAAAACGGTGTAAGAAGCTGACGGTGCAATTAATTGCAGAAAAGGGCAGGTTAAGGCTGTAATATGGTGGTTTTGGTTCTTTAAAACTACGTTTGCTTTCTCTGCAGGGATGACTTGTGCAGAGCGTGAACACAATTGGTTTTGATGTTTAGGGATGGGTGTGATGATAACAATAAGTGAGCTCAGGTGTCAAAGGGTCACGTCACAACAGAAATGAACCGTAAGCCATCTGCTTCGCGGAGCCGTAGCTGATGTCACCTGCTCCGCTTTCGTCCGTGCAGCTTTTAATCAGCCCGAGTCCGAGGCCTCCGATTTACCAGAGGACCGGTGAGCAAAAAAACGGTGTGTGTCCGGGATTAGCGGGCTTCTCTCCTGTTCCGCTGAGGGGATTAGGTAATACAATGCATGTTTATGGGCAAACCACATTAAAAGCAGCTGTCCTTCCTTGGCTGTTCCTGCGTTGCCTTTGTTGTGGGCTGATGTTAGGAAACTCTCGTACCCAAATTCGCCAAATGTTGCAAGATTCCAAGCTAGTAAAAAACATTTTTGCAGCTAAATGTTTGCTGGCTTGCAGAGGGTTTCTGTTTACTGAATGCCTGGTGACCTCATTTGACAAGGCTGCCGAATCACGATGCAGTGCTCCGCACTGCAGGGGTGCAAGTTTAAGGATTCTTTCACGAGGCGATGTGGCTGATGAAAGTACCAGCCACGACGGGTGTAATGAGATTTCATGGCATGATGTCTCGCGATACGAACACGCCACATTATTTCTCATCAAAGTGAAGTCCATCTCGTCGCTGTCGGTCTTGGCTATTGTTGTGAGTCTCAGATCTGAGTTGAAGTGAGAAAGAAAGCCTCTGTATATGATAAATTTAAGAGACCCCATTCACGGGCTGGCCACTCATCCGTCTTTCCATTAACTCCATTTTCTTTGCTGAATAGCAGCATTCCCAAACGATGATGCGGTTTGCGTGTAGCCTAAAAACCTCAATGTTGATCTTTTCTGACCACAGCTCTACTTGTTTGTCATATTGCATGATTTTTTATTTTGGAGTATCAGATTAAAATAATATACTTAACATACTTTATAACTAGGTTTTGATAAAAAAAAAAATAAAAAAAAAAATAAATCACCTCAGAGTTTGCATCGCTTTGATTGCATGTAATCTCCTACAAAACACATTACAGGTTGTGGTTGTGACATGACCACATGCTAAAGTTTAAGAAATGCAACTACTTTTGCCACTTTTAGGTATTTTAAAGTACTTTAAAAGTTTTAAGTATTCATAAAAAAAATTATTTAGTTGAACTGAATATTAGTTCCTTGAAGATTTTACTTTGTACTCTAGTATGGATGTAAAAGCAGGTGTGAGAGAAGCATCTGGTGGCCACATTAGCAACAAAACACTGACATGTTACTCCTGTCAAGAAATATAAAGCCACATGCTGTCGCCTGTTTTCTAAACTTCTAAAAAAAAAAAAAAAAAAACTGTTTAAATTTAGGGTTTGTACTTTGGCTTCACTTGAGAAAATTTGGTCATTTTTGCCACCTGCTGTACACCAGGAGTGAAATGCACCATTAGTGTTCAGTTCCTCTTCCACTGATAATGGTATTCGCAGGAGTGTAGTTGCAGCTCAGGCGTACGGCTGCATCCAACAGGTCAGCTTCAGAAAGCTTTTCAAATCCCACATTTAGCAAACGGCGGGGTGCTAATTCCCACCCCTGCTGCTGGGCTGCAAGCGCGCCGGAGCACATGTGTCGCCGCTTTGCAAAAGTGACATAATTTACTCTCTGTGTTTATTTGAAAGACAAGCTCAGACCCCACAGTTTAACTTCTACATGTATTCATGTCTGCACTTACATTAGCTCTCAGAGGGAACACATGCAGCGTGACCTTTGACCTCTCCTCCAGTAGTCGGTTTCCTTTTTCCTGACACCATCACCTGGGTGCATTTTTCCACTTTACACTCTCTCACCTCGGGGGGTTATCCTTTTTTATGTTTACAACAGATGTGGACGTGTGTATGGGCCTTTTCACATACACTGAAGACTAATTTAGACTCCTGCTGTTGGTCGGGGTCACAGTAACATGGTCAACCTTTTCAGACGACTTAAAATAGAGTTATTTGTGTCAGTGTGTCAGTGTGAGTTAATGGCTTTAGCTTTTCTGCTCCTGTCCCACACACAGAGCTAAAATGAGGTTCTATAAATAGGCAGTGACATAACAGATTGCACATCTGAGCCGGTTTCACTTATGCCGCTGTTTCAAATGTAGATGTCTAAGGTCTTCTAAGAGATGAGGTCTTTTTGTAGCCAAACAACTGGACAAACAGCTTAAACCAGTATGCCTGTTTTACAGTCTGCCTTTAAGCAATAGTGCATACAAAATTGCTTAACAAATAGGAGAAGATGTAACTTGAGGAATTGCAGTGACTATACAGATGGGTCATCGGGATTCATTTCATTTAATTAGAGGTGGAACAACGGGACTGTAAAAAAAAAAACACTAATGCACTGAAAATATGGTATATTTCAAAGATTTCACATGTATATTTGTTGTAGTCAATGAGCAAATTTATAAGAAGTACCCCAATAGTATCATTTTTTTCTCTGTCGCAAAGTTTGGATGGGGATTGGACATTCTTCACATACATGAAAGAGAGTCCCAAAATCACCTTTGTTCAGCTAAACAGGAACTAAAAATTGACCTTAGATGCGACTGATGCGCCCAAAATGTCTTGGTCCTGATGTGGACTGGCAGGCCGTGATGTGTCATTTGCGAATGACGCGTCACTAACACGTTGACGTTCGACTCTATGTAGCGACTTCCCTGCTGAGAAACCGGGCAGGCAGTGTCGAGACTTTATCTTGATGGGCGCACCCTGCAGCGCATCCATTTCAAAGAGAAACTGCAGTCACGGCGGTATGCGAAGGAAGAGAGAGGGATAATCAGAAGTGGAAGAAATATGTGTCTCAAATTTGAGAGAAAATTTTGACTTCACAAATTTTTCTCTTAATTTTTCTTTCTTTGTATGAGAGGGGGGGAGAGTGGGAAAGTGAGTGAAAAAAATGAACAAATACCAGTCAAAGAAGCAGCCACTGGCTGCATTTCAAAAATATTGCTGAATGCTCAATAGCAGAATTGGCAGAGCAAAAATATTCATCAAATCATAGTCAATAACAAACCTGCTCAGACACCTGTGGTTTTGTGCTTGGTTTGACTGAAACCTTAAATGTACAAACTGTGCATGTGGGCTGACTAAATCAGGCTAAAATATAGGGCTCATGGTTGATACCACAGTGTAATTTATACTTCCAAAACCACGTCAGTGTCGGCTCGACCACAGGGCCTGTGGCCGTCTGCTGTAACCAGCCACTAGAGTCCCTCAGGACTTTTTGCAAACATTCCTTTGTCACCCAGGTTTTTTTGTTTGACTTACTGTACACACTGTAGACACATTTATAGCCTCAGTCAGAAGGTGGCACCAACTCACAATAGATAAAGTGCACATCAGGAGAAGAAGAAAAACTGCTTTTTTCCCACTGCGGGTAATTTATTTCTCAGTGGTTCTTTTGAAAAAAATCACTTTATTCCATTTTTTTTTATTCATTTTGTCTGAGTGGAGGCTAAAAGCTGTGTATCTCTGAGTGGAACACAAGCGGTTAGATGGGCCAAAAATGGTATGAATACTTGTCTGTGAAGTACAAACGGCTCATGTACACACAAAAGGGGAGGCATGCCATCTTAAAACCATAAGAGTGGACTCTTTTAGGTTCTCAGCATCAAAAGATCCATGTCATTCAAAAGAACCAGACTTCTCATCACTACAGCCTGTCTCTAGAGGGCCTGTGTCAGAAACCACTTCTACGTTGAAGGATGAAAAAAATAAATAAAAAAGATTGGTTCTATTTGCATGGTGAAATGGCTGTCGTCACAGTTTAAACACTAAAACAAGTAATCCTGTATGAGTTTGCCGTTTTGACAAACAACAAATTGGCTTGAATGGGTTTGCGCTACAGACTTAAACACTTAAGCAAATTATTAACTTTCAAATATTTTTTTTTTGATGGAGGGCATCCTCACCTTATTGACAGACAAATATTCCCAGTGGTTTCTAATAACTTCATCTACATTACCAAATTATAACCTGTCAGGCTCATAAAATGGTGAGTGTTTTATGAGGAAGAAGGCTGTAAAGAATCCGGGGTTGCAAACCAGACACAAAGAATACAAAGGTAAAGTAAGACAGTCAAAAAAAAAAAAAAAA
>NW_015113017.1:314143-315282 GCF_001443285.1 Poecilia latipinna
AGGCTCCGCGGAGCTTTATTATTGGGGCCTGCCATAAGCAATGCATAAGGAGAGCAGTGACTGACCTGCGAAGCAGGTCAGTCACTTTTAGGACCATGAGTGACAATCACATGTGCGAAGCTTATAGTCGTCTCGGATTGAATTTCACTAATACTCTGTTTTTCAGTGGCGACTCATATTACTGTGTGCTACTGGTGGTTTAAGTATGTTAAAACAGTAAATATCTATGTTTCACGGCACATTTGAAACGCTGGGTTTAAAGTTGTGGGCACAGTTGGCAGGCCCCTCAAAATTTCTGCGGAATTTTCTAGCTTATTTATTATTATTCCGTCACCGTTAATGCGGCTCGTACCGCTGCGTGCCCACCCACAAAAGTGGTATCAAATCGTGCGGCTCGATGCCGAGATTGGAGCT
This sequence comes from Poecilia latipinna, assembly GCF_001443285.1. Taxonomy (NCBI): domain Eukaryota; kingdom Metazoa; phylum Chordata; class Actinopteri; order Cyprinodontiformes; family Poeciliidae; genus Poecilia; species Poecilia latipinna. Next base: position 314,558 of record NW_015113017.1, read on the forward strand.
ATTACTTTTAGTGGAATTCTGAGATAAAATGACGACATAAATTGAGAAAAAACGACAAAAACTTGAGTCTGAGGACCTCACAGCATCACAAAGATTTCTCTCTGAAACACACACACAGGACAGTGGAGGTCTGACTCAAAAACTCTCTTTAACTCTCCCTCACAGGCACAAATAGCGGCCTATTGATCTCAAAGTAGGTCATGACATAGATACACATGCCTGCTCCCGTAAAATGTTTTCAAAATTTTCCTAGGGCTTATGGTTTTTTGTCAGGGTCCTGAAGACCGACGCTGGGTGTCTCACAAGTATAGAAACCAGGGAGAGAGCCAGCCCAGGTGCAGATAATTAATTACCATAGCAACGGGTCCTAGACAGAGGTAGTGAGTAATCTCACAGCGCTGAATCAGATCTCACAATGCATTGTGGGAAGAATACATATTTCGTGTGACTTTTCATGTTTTGCTTACATAAAATTAATACTTGTCTGAATTTTTGAGTGTAAATTAAAATTTTTACTAAGACAATTGAAATAGTTTTTAGAAATTAACTATTAACAATTTTCTTCATGTTTTTTATTTTGGACCATGAGTAAGAACCACATGTGCGAAGCTTATAGTCGTCGGTCTCAGATTGAATTTCACTGACTTGGGGTTTATATCCTGCTTCTCAATAGTGACTAATATTGTCATAATACTCCTGACAATATCTACAGTTACTGTGTTTTA
>NW_015113017.1:320090-325611 GCF_001443285.1 Poecilia latipinna
TGTGTTTTAGTGGTGGGATAAGTATGCCAGACATGCATATATCCATTTTTCACAGCAAATTTTTAATGCTGTGGTTAAAGTGGTGGGCACACTTGGCAGGCCTCTTAAAATTTCTGCAGGAATTTTCTAGTTATTTGTTAAGATTCCAAAGCTGCGGGTTTAAATTGGTGATGTTTTCCCATAACAGTAATATTTTTACATTTCCTATTTACTTAACATCTTTTAATACAAAAATACAGTGGACCGACCACCGGGCTTTGCAAATTTCCTGGGGGAAACCCTGAAACAGTTCATAAGTGTTCAAGAAAATCTAAGGTGAGATATATTATTTATTTTGTCCATCAGGGTGGAAATTTTCTTTTGGATCTTCAACTGTAAAACAAACACATTCATACAATCACAATGCCAACAATTTGTGCATAAAATTAAACACTTTGCAAAAAAAAAAAAGGCCATATTACCGCCTTTTAACTCAGAACGTCACATGCAGCGATGAATTGTAGGTAATGTGGCATACACAAAAAGTAATGGTTTCTATTATTATTATTATTATTATTATTATTGATATGTTTTTTTTTTATGTATACTTCTAATTTCGAGATTTGGGACCTATTGTAATTAACTTTATTGCAGTAGCAGAAAGCTACCAGTAGGAGGCAGTGTGCTCTCCTAATCGCTCCAGAATCACTGACAACAGGCTTCAGAACAGATTCCAGGAGGATATGAGAAGTACGAAGTTGTGTCTGCCTCGTTACTTCAACCAGTTCTATCCTGTTCATAGGTTAGTAGGGTCTGTAATCGTTTTACTTTCACAACATAACCTTTAGAAGAATTAATTTAGTATTATTAACGTAGTTTTTATAGAGTGTTTTAGTGTTTGTTTACAGTTGTCATAGCAACTGAACTAACGGGCGCCGGGAGGAAGAAGAGCGTCAGCGGGCCTAGTTAGCTGAAATTTTATGTACACGTTGTTTAATTTACGTTAGTTATCAGTTATGAATATGTTACCTGTTATCTGTTTAGCCATATATATTTCTGTGAGAATGTTTATGTACAGAAGAAAAAAATAAATACAAATACATTTTATATTGTACAGTAAAATACTGGATAGCGAATGAAATGTGTAGAAGTGTAAAACAAGTTGTGCCTTCATATGGAAGGATAGAAATAAGCATGTTGACAAATGAATGACAGAAAAATAACATTGCCACAATGTCTAATAAAGAGAACAGATTCCAGGAGGATTTGAGAAGTACGAAGCTGTGTTTGCCTTGTTACTTCAACCTGTTCTATCCTGTTCACAGGAAAAATCAGCGTCTGTTGCACCGACACCAGCCCTGGTACGTGTAACAGTAACATACTTTGTCAAAATCCACCTGAACATAGGACCCAAAGAAGTTGAGAATGTGGGCACACCCAAAGGGGTGCAACAAGCTATTGGATATTGGGGTTATGTCAATCATCCAAATCAACCAATGGGCTCCAGATAAGTTGGGCTCCAGTGTTTGAAGCTTCTGACTCTAATTCAAAAAGCATGTTATTAAATGCAATGAATATTAATAGAAAAATATAAGTTGGATATAAGTTAGGGGGGAAAAAAGCTTAATTTTTAAAAAAAGATAAATTTGTAATTACACACATGGTGCCCAAATGTGCCAAACTAGCACATTTGGGAATGTTTGCATGGACTTTTATCAAGCAATATCTTTCCAACCTTTCTATGCTTCATCTTTTGGGGGAGATGAAATTTGGTACAGTAAATGGTCAGAGCCTGTACTGTGGATTGCTAGAGATTCTGGACTGGCATACTTTCAAAGAAAATCCACATCCACAAAATTAATTCTATTAGTATTTTTTTTCCACTATGTGCTATATATATTTGCTCTCTCTCAGTAAGAGAAATATTGCTTTTTAGACCTGTAGAGTATTTTCTGGAGTATTACATTTATTCATACGTTTTATTTCACCTTGTGTATTCCTGAGATGTACTGAATTCATTTTGGGGGAGTCCTTTTTGAGAACTCTCCAAACAATCTCTAAAAAAAGAGACCTAAAAGAACCCCAAAAGAGGGGTTAAGATCACAGGCTACACTACTCCAAGATTAGGTTGCATAAAATGTTTCCAGATACATCTCACACCAATGTGAATCTACTGAAGCTACCCTATCACACAGTTATGACCTTTGCCCTGAACTACAGGAGTACTGATGTGGAATATTCCTGTTCCTTTCCACGATTTTTGGCGTTCAGGTGGTACCGGATCTAATTTTGATTATTCTTGGCATGTCTGATGAGCTGGAGAAACTCAATGTAAATAACTGCTTAATTGGAAAATTATCCTTGTTCATTGGTCCAACAGTGATGCCTAGTGGTTAATTTATGCTTTCATTTAAAGAACGGTAGATTTCGTCTTTGTTTATTCTGTGGTTACCTAGCAACACCCTGCGAGACGAAACAACGTTAGATTATAAAGAAACCCGGAGAAAATATTTAAAATAGTGCCCTCGGAAAGCAGAATGAGGTATAAATATATGTAATTGTGATTTGTAATAAGAAATGTTATAGGTTTATTTAAGAAACAGTAGAATGTCGTGGTTTATAAACGAAACTGTATATTAATGAGTTAAAGGACATAACGTATTTTTTGTGTATAACTGAATATTGATATTTTGATTTTATACAAGAGCTGAGTATGTCCAACGGTTCTGTATTCTTTTGTTTTATGCTACAGTTTTCACGGTGTCAATGGAAAGAAAGGTTGAGATTAAATTGCACCCGTTTGAAACTCCCTGAATCTGGCTGTTCAATCCGAGAGGCCGCTACACTCAAAGTACCACAGCGATGCTTTCTAGCATACGGTATTGTAACTGGAAAAGAATCCATATTCTTTTCTACTGGAAAATAGGTACATTTTTCCAAGCATTACTTGATAGACTTGACAGACACTCTCCGTTTGGAAATAATTTGATTCATCTTAAAAGACAAGCTGAAGGATTTTGATAATATCTGGCAGCCTTTAGTTTCTTTACTTGACAAAAAAAAAATTATTAGCAATGCACTTATTAGGAGGGAAGGGTGGTTATTTTCATATTGGTGGTTGAGACCCGGAGGTGTGGAATGAATTACGTCCTTTATATTTTTTTTTTTTAGTTGTTTTACCAAAAGCTACCATTTAGCTATCATTTAGCAAAACGTAGCCAAGATTACTCAACAAGGCATACAGTTGTACTATGTTTTACCTTGCCAAAATGTAAAACTTGTTTGAGCCAAAGTACAATCTTAGAGCAATGCATTAAATGAACTCACTACCACAAAACATTAAACAATGTCTTGCTTACATTTTAAGACACAAGTAGAAATATACAAAAAGGTTATTTTAGTAGATGTGTGTTTGTGTATTGATGAAACCAGAGATGTTATTGTACATATATATGCTTTACGTTGGAGAGCATCATAGTATTTATACCTTCATTTAAGACACTTTAAATGAAATACACTTAAATTTGTATTTAAGGGAACTCTAACATATTTTCCTATTTCAAACAAACTATGTTTTTCTTTGAAAGTGATAAAAATAGAATGTGTAATTTTAATCCTTTATCTGTAATATGATTTTCTGAAAATCTAATCTGTCTTTTTTGTGTAAACTAACCCAAGGAAGATTAGCTGATGCTAATGGGGATCTTGATGCACATAAGCAAAGATCAAACAACAGTCAAAGTCTGCTCTATTAGATATGTGCTCCACATCCAGTCTCACTGAGTCTGATTTATGTTTCAAGGATGACTTAGAAAAATATAAATTTTTAAATATATAAAGCTGGTATAGATGCATCCATGAAGATTTGCATCTGTAAGCCACACTTTTCAGATTATTATTTTGAAAATCTCCCCTATTGCCTCGACTTCACACTGTGCTGTTTTGTATTAGTCTATTACTCAGGTAACATTAGATAGAACGAATAATCTTCTATTCCACAGACTTTGCACTTGAGATGTTGTCCAAAATCAAACTGTTGTAATAACAGATTCGCTTATATGTTCAGATTCCCTAAAAGGTGAATTATTTTTACCTTCTAAAATAACAGTCTGAGGTAAGTCTTGTGTTACAATGATCCAGTCTAGAATTGCATCAAAATGAGTATGTGTTGAGATGTAAATGCACCAAGATGCTTGTCGTCCAATCTTTAGTTGTTTCTCAGAATAATGGACAGAAAGCTGGAACAAAGTATTGTCCAATCATAAGACATAATTATGAATTTGCTGATCTACAAACAACCAGATAATCTTTCAATAGGTGTTGTCCCCCTCCCAATAATTAATACTAACAGAAAACCTCACATGTATTTTTCAGACAGGGTAAACAGTCAGACTGAAGTCCAAGCAGTAATCAACTCCAAAGTGGATGAACAGCTACCGTTGTAGTTGTTGGTAATGAAACCTGATGCGCAGTTTGACAGTTCTGAGGCATGCCGGGATCCTGGATGGGATGGGCTGTTACTGGAGAAGCAAAAGTCATGCCAGGGCCTAGCAGAAACCTCTTCAACACACTAAATTTAGAAACAAGTCATGCTTTTGCCCACACACCCTCTTCCAGTTCAACAGTGGTGCTTATATTCATCGTACATAAATTTAAAGCTTTGGATTTAACCAGTGTTAGATGCTGGGATCTACTCTAAGTGTGAAATTTGGAAAAGACTTAGATAATCATTTTTAAATAAATTCAATTTAGTTTAATTATGTAGTCCCAACTCACAACCCTTGTTGTGTCATGGTCTACTCAGTCCAATCATACAGACAGATTTAAAAGTCAAGTTCATCCACTACAAATTGATCAGTTATCAGTCAATGCAGTCAAGTTCAGATTATTGCTCAAAATGGCAAAAAGTTATTTTCTAAGGAATCCTAGATTATTCTACTCAATTTGCATTAAATTGTTATATAATGTGCTTCTCTTTTTTCAATTTTTATTTATGAATTTTGACATGCAGTTTAACACATCGGGCTCAACAGGTACATACTTAACAAGAATACAAAATGGTCATCAGTGTGAAACATCACCTTGCAAAACTTACTTTCATCAGAGAACATAACTTTGAACCACTCAGTAGCAGTCCAGTAATTTTTGTCTTTAGCTCAAGCAAGATGCTTCTGATGCCATCTCTTGTTCAAGAGTGGTTTGACACAAGGGGTGGAACAACTGAAACCCATGTCTTGAATATGTGTGTGTGGTGGTTCTTGAAGGATCAACTCCAGTTGCAGTTCACTCTTGTGAATCTTCCTCACATTTTTAAATGGGTTTTGTTTCACAATTCTCTCCAGAATGTGGTTATCCCAATTACTTGTCCATTTTTTTCCTACCACATCTTTTCTTCCTTTCACCTCTCTATGAATGTGCTTGAACACAGAGCTCTGTGCACAGCCAGCTTCTTTAGCAATGATGTTTGTGTTTTGCCCTCTTGTGCAAGATGTCAAAGGTCATCTTTTGGACAACTGTCAGGTCAGCAATCATCCCCAGGATT
>NW_015113017.1:330670-332402 GCF_001443285.1 Poecilia latipinna
TGTCAGGTCAGCAATCATCCCCAGGATTGTGTAACCCACAGAACTGGACTGAGACACCATTTAATAGTGTTTGCAGGTGTTTTGAGTGAATTATCTGATTAGTGTGTAGCACCAGAGGTCTTCACTGGTAAACCTTTTCACAATATTCTAATTATCAGAGATATTGAATTTGGAGTTTTCATTAGTTGTCAGTTATCTGACATCTAATTAGCAATTAGTATCATCTGTCATGATACTAATTGCTTTGTGATGTCTGTCTTCGTCTGCTGCTTCTGCCACAACAAACTGTCCTGGGTAAGCGTGGCCGTTATATTGTTTTAGTCAGCTTTAATTGTTGTGATCCCAGGGTGGTGGCTGTTGGGTTGTCTGTGTTTTCTCCACCAGAGGGCGCCAATGGACCGTTTCTGGAGGGCGTGACCGGCTACCGCCGGTCTACCTTCTCACCTGCAGGCAATTCGGCCATCAGGAGGAGCACAAAAGAGCACGGCGCTGGTTCTATCCATACATGAGGGGGCAGGCGAAAATGTTAAGGGGGCGTCATTATATATGTACATATTAGGGGTTGATAGACTTCATATATTTTAAGTGGACTATAAAATGATAAAAGTCGAGTAGAAGTCGACTTCTCGCAGTGATGTCATAGAAACGTAAACGAACTTCACATCAACTTACAGGCTGTATTATATTCACAGCAAATGTTGACCTTTAAGTCTTTTATGCAGGAATAAACGTATAACAGAACATCATCCCAGACTTCTTCGTCAGCAGCAAATTAAAGTCTGAAAAGTTCCACAAAGTCAGCTGTGACTGTTATTTTCCCCTAGAACACCGGCTGCTGCTGATGATCGCATATGCTGGACAGTTGCATATAGTCAAATTGTCACACTGACCAGAGACACAACGATGCTTTCGGTTTGTGCATCACAACCCAAACTTATTATGAACGGATCCTGTTTAGTTACTGTTAAATTCAGCGCTGCCTCCTGCTGCTCCTCCATCCCGATGCGCAGCAAGACGGTCCGCTGACTCAGCAGCGGCTCTTTTTGCGGGATGAACCAACATCCAGACTGCGGCAGAGATGGCCTCTATCAGATCCTCAGATTGAAGCTTTAACTTCGTTTCCAGATGTTGTCAAATAGTATTTTTATAAGAGCGTAAAGCTCCCAGGTTAGAAGCTTCAACAACAAAGTGGCGCTGATCAGTTGGATGGAGGAAAAGCCCGACATCATACCGCATTGTTGCCATTACTCCGGTAGTCTTTTTCTTTAAAATAAGTTTTTCGGCACTATTTGCCTTTATGACAATAATCCAAAAGAAAAGTTGCAGAGAGAAGGGGCAGGAGAGAGAGACAAGCGAACCAGAGGACGAGAGTCAGATTCTGAACTACGGCGGTCTAAAGGGGCACCGCGCTGCGCAAACTACTGCGCCACGCATCGCCCCTATTCCGGTAACCTTTGCAGAAGTTTGCAGTTTCCCTTTGATGAATTATTAACATTTTTACACAATTCAAACTGTCTCAGGAACTCACCTAGTTCATCTTCTTTCATTTTCTTGGAAAAATTAGTTTGGACCAAATGTATGCTTTACACGCAGATCCGTTGCCATAACAACCGAGTAACAACAAATCCAATAGCTGACAGAACAGGCACTGCGTTAAGTATCAGGATTCAGCGCCAAAAACGCAAACATTTCCCACACAAAGAACAGAATATTCAGTCCGTAACAGTTTTTT
>NW_015113017.1:336584-342199 GCF_001443285.1 Poecilia latipinna
TATAGTAAGATTTGATGAAGAAGGAGTTAAGAAAATCTGTGCGAATTTAATGTGGCACTTCTACTTTATAAGTCAGACTAATGAATGGTGTGTTCAGGTTAGTAACTTGGGGTTGTAGTTTAGCAATGGCAGTGAACAAAGTCATTCGGTTCGTATTGGCCACGCTTCCAAATATTGAGCAAATAAAGTCGTAACAAGAGGAATGTTTAATAGATTTTATTGCTGGCAAAGATATCGTGGCCCTACTCCCCTTAGTGTTGTTTACAGCGTACGCAAATTCCATTAAGCTACACACACGTCATGGCCAAACATTAGCGACTGGGTAAAATTTACAACTTCAACAAAGTAGCAATAGTTTCTCAATAGTCGAGAGTCCAGACCCTCTGGATGAAGCGAGGCCTAGAACAAGGGGCTGGTTTTTACCAGGCTACCAATTATCCAAACTAAGACTCGTGAATCATGATCCTGTAGGAAAACAAAATCAACTAGTTAAAGGACATGAGTTGTACATTTTAAAATGGTAAAACTGAAAAAAATTGCTATAAATGAATTTTTCCTAATCAAAAAATATCTAAGGACAGAAAGATATTTTAGATTTAATGCATGTTTTATAGTCCCCCTCAATCACTGGATGAGATAAAAGATGAACACCTTGCTAGGTGTTCATTAGCCACCTGGAGTGATAACCAGACCTCTGAAACTGCTTTGGGAGAATTTGATGTTTTGTTGGGGAACAAAAAAAATGCTTAAGATTGAAAATAGGCCAATAACAATAAATGTTAAACTGCTTACTTGCAAAGACATTTTGTACCTCAGTTGAGCAACCATGTGCTACATAAAAACAGAACCATGGCAATATCAGTGTTGGAAATCCTTGCAGACATAAGCATTAGTGGTTGTTTTTGGATGAGAAGCTTCCCTTTGAAATGTAGAGTTAGGGTAAAGTACCACAAAATTGCACTCTTTACAGAAAATGTTAAAGAAATAAAAAAAAACTAACAGATTTATAATACAATTTTAGAATTTTTTGAGTTGTAAAATAAAGAGTAATATATCTATATCAAGCAGCAAAAACATTTGTCCTCAAGATGGACAGAAGATTGAGAAAATAAGCTGTAATAAATGTTTATCATCCTGTAGCCAAAGGCAGGCAAGGATGTAGATTTCTGAAATATTTTACTCACAGGATGAAGGGAGAGAACTGGGAAAGGAGATGTGTTGTTTAAGTATCACAGATGAAGATTGAGACCTTCTTCCTTTCTTTTTCTGAGTTACTACTGACCTAGTATGACCACCCATCCCAACCCTTCCTCCCTTACTCACCCCAAATGTGCACATACTCACATTCGCATCATCAGAAATAAAAAAATAACATTCACCATAATAAACATGTATGATCATAGCTTGTGACAGATTAGGATCCAGTACCCCATGGTAGTTTTTTACTTAAGAAACTTGTGCTGCTCAGAGACATATATTTATATATAGACTTATATACTTCTTTCCTCTATTTAGGGAACTATATTAAGAAAAAAATATGATATTAAAGACATGATTTCCTCCAGGAACAACAAAAAAGGTAATGCAAATGAGATTTTTTTTTTCTGTTGAAATATTGCCCTTAAAAAATCAAATAAAGTGGTGGGGATCCTAACTCATAATGTTAAAGTTTTTCACTTAATTTTGAGTAGTTGTCTTTTTTTCATAAAGTGGTAAAAACATGCACATTTTCTGACAAAGAGAAATAAAGAAATTAAGGAAATAGGGTGACAAAGCCAAGAAGACACGGGGAGCTGTCGCTTTAAGAAACTGAAGAACTGAGCACGAGAAGTTAAGCCTGGTCCTCCTGGACAGAGTGACACCAGTCTTCAGAACCCGTCCTCCCCGGAAGAGGCCGGAACGCCGACCACATGTAAGTTTGTACAGATAAATCATCCAACACATCAGCATTGTTACACAACAGCAAACACACACCCACACAGACACACAACATGGATAGAAATTAGATGTTACCAAAATATAAAAAAAACATGACAGGATAAAGCAAGCTAACAACATGAATTGCAACATGGACCATTGACACTAGTCGTGCATGGGCTGTCCTTTAAGGGTTCCTTTAGGCTTGTGTAGTGGAAAAAGAATTGTTTAGTATTGAAAACCCATCACCTCCTGAAAACATTAAAGGTGCAGGGCTTAAAGTTCAGAATCCTGTTTTAGTTTCACAGGTTGAGGACTCAAACATGTCCCGAAATGACTTTAAGTCAGAAACTGTTTTCCTGTGCCAGAATCTGTAGGAAGACTAGAATCCCCTTGGTGTGTATGTCATTATCATTATACACTCATCAGGTTTTCAGATGAGAGTATAAGTTGTAATGCCCAGATGGCATCAGGAGGCTGGGCCTGTAACAGGACAAAAAAAAAAAAAAAAACTTAGGGTGCTTTTCCATGAGGGTAGAGATGGAGTCTTTGCCCCAAATATGTTGAAAAACTCTGGAACTAGGTTTGACTCCTATAAAGAACTAGCATTATGTGCCTAGATCAGCTCATTCCTCACTGTATTCAGTTTGATCTAAATTATGCAATCCATAATGTGACGTGCAATTCCATAATCCAGACTGAGCTTCCAAAATGAATCCGTCTCCCAGATCTGGACTGGTCCAACATCCCACCAAGCACTCTCTGAAACCAAAGCTGAAAGAATATGAGAAAAAAAAAGAACAGCTATGATGTGTTGAACTGCCATCAGCCACCCACTGATGTGAATCAGAAGAAGCACCTCCAGCAACTCCCTATGTTTGCAGCTGGAAGCACATACTGAACTCCCGATGCCCCAGAATACCTATTGGTGTGTTAAATGAGGGGGTCAGGGGGCAGCGTGTGTTGTATCTGCTGGGGCTGCAGAGGGGGGGGCAGCTGCAGGGGCAGAAGAGCCTCCACCATGTTGTGGCAATGTGGTGGGGGTGTTCCCTCGTTGCTGGAGCTCTCGGCCACGTCACCCCCATGGAAGAAATAGTCGCTCTGCACGATGAATGTCTCGATGACGGCCTGGTTGAGCTTCGTGGTGGACAGTGTGTCCCTGTTCTCAAAGTCAGGACGCATGAGGGTGGGCCAGAAGCAGATGGACAGGTTGTCGGCTGTCATCAGGGTGGTCTTGCTATGCTGGCTCACCCTGACCAGGGAACAAATCCACATAACACAACCGTTAGAATAAACATGTACGAGCCATCAGATTTTATACACAAATAATTGCTGCTAGTACCAAATGTATGAGTGTGACAGTGGGACACAGGAAACGGTCCAACAAGAATTCAAAGCTAAGTAATAATGATCCAATAAGAAGAAAACTGCACTAAACTTAACAGCAGAAGTCGTGCAGAATAATGTTCATGTCTATGTTAATTAAATAATAAGAAACATATCTGGGATCTAGACAAGTGTTTCTCAACCCTGGTCCTCACCGCCCCCCTGCTCTGCATGTTTTAGATGTGCCTCTATTCCAGAACAGCTGATTCAAATGATTGCATGACCATCAAGTATTGCAGAAGCCTGTTAATGACCCAGAGATACAATTCAGGTGTGTGGCAGAATAGAAATACCTAAAACATGCAGGACAGGGGGGCGGTGAGGACCAGGGTTGAGAAACACTGTTCTAGGAGATTCTAGAGGTGTTCCTGTGTCACCCTGAAGTGAGAGAAGTCACTGGAAGCTCATCATTTATGGAATCAGAAAGATTTTTTGCCTGTCAAATGTCACCAATTTTGATTGAGATTGCACATGTGTGGCTTACATAATTTCTTTTCCACACAATATATAACACAATATATTTTAATTTATTTTCAGATACATAATTTCTTTTTGCAAATGAATTAACACAAAGCTTTAAACTTTTACAGCCACAATCGTTCATCGTATTAACCAATTGTTGAAATAATCTTCTGCTAATTTAGAAATCAAAATCGATAAACAGACTTGCAAAGTTTTAGAACAACCTGGTTCAAATTCAGTAAAAAATCTATTATGTTTTGCTGTCCAATTATAAATCACTAAATAATCAATCCTCACTGTATTGATTGATGCAGCAGAAAGAGCACGAGCGTTTTACATAATATTAAAAGGATTTTTAGCTTCACTTTGGTGGAAATGATCAAGGCTTCACTAAATGGATCCTGTTGTACTTTGGGAAATAAAATGTTTATTTTCCTATTGAAAATACAGGAACTGAATTATTTTTATTTGCTTTTTCTTGGGTTGCACAGTGGCACAGTTAGTTGTTCGAAAGATAACCATTGACACTTTACACAAGAGGGCAAGTCATAAAATCTCAGTCCTTTGCAGGGCAACACAAAGACCTGTGTTGCCCTGCGAAGGACAACACAGGTCTTTGTTGTCCTTCGCAGGGCAACACCTAAGGAGAATTTAGAGACCAATCAAACAGTCATGTTTTTGGACTGTGGGAAGAAGATGGAGTACCTGGAGAGAACCCACGCATGCACAAAGAACCCAAGACCTTCTTGCTGCAAGGCATCAACATTACCACCCACCAACAGGTCACCAATAGTTCTGATGGCTAATTCTTTCCATTGTATGTAACCTGAATCTAAAGTGGAAGGGACAAATGAGGGATTCTTTGCTATTGGTAATAAGATGGATATAGACTCATTGCCAAATTGGGATTTTATCTGTTTCCAAATACGTATAGTACTGTGGATGATGCAGTTATTGTTATATGCCGAGGAGTCTATAGTTGTTGGTGACAAAATAAGAGCACCAATTTCATGAGGGCTGCAGTCAGTCTTCCTTTTCCAATATGATCGCCTTGGATTGTGTAAAATTGCGATCTAGCCAAATTGTAATAGTGCGAAGCACACAAGAGTAATAGTAAAATAAAAAGTTTGGGAGGGCCAGTCCACCCTTCAATTTTGCCCTGCAAAGGTGAGTTTTACTAATTCGGTGCATTTTATAGTCCCATAGAAATGGAATGATTATAGAGTCAAGTTTCTTAGAAAAAATTCTTAGGTAAAAAGATAGGAATATTTTGAAACAGGTAAAGGATCTGAAGGAGAAAGAAAATGGAAAATGGAGCCAGATAAAAACTTCCCCAAGGTCGCCATCAGGGGGCAGCAAAGCAGGAGGAAAAGACCAAAGTTGAACCTTCAGCAGCTTACTGGCTTTCTGCTAAAAATCAAGCATTGATGTTCAGTTACAACCAGGACACCTCTGGGACATGTTCAGAGGATGTTGATGCCGATTCTGCTGATGTAATCACTGATGATGTGATTAAGATACAAGACACAGACCAGTTGACTTGTTTAGATTCACACCTGGTGCTAAAGTTCCATACGGAGGATCTCTATGAAATGTAGATGCATAAAAATCAAACTTAGTCTAATTTGTGGTCTTTAATCTGAGCTTGCTTCTTAAGAGCATGTTATTGTTTGCATCTCTTGATTTCTTTGTGTGTTTCTCACTGTGTGAAGCTTTTCTTACCTGTTCAGATGTGTCATTATGTATTTGAAGATCTGGTAGTTTATGGGAGGAAACTTCTTCACAATCTCTCGCAACACCTCTAGCCGCTCAATGTAGTCCATGAGTTCTAACAGACACACACACACACA
>NW_015113017.1:346070-351686 GCF_001443285.1 Poecilia latipinna
TCTTAAAGGGATCCAGGACTAGTTGAAAATGTTGGCCTAAATGCCACACTACAACACTGTTGGCTTTAAGAGCGCAGTGGGAGAGAGCCGAAAATGTTGTGTTCTCAACATTTTCCTCCAGAAGTCATTTGTACAAGCAAAACTAACGAAGGCTTGAACAGGTGAGTGTTACCTTCACAAGCTAAAAACAAATGTCATGTGGCCAGTTTTTATCCACAAAGCGCCTATGACAGAACACCCGGCTTGAGAGTGAAAAATGTCTCGAGAAACAGACAGACATCACTAGAAGGTCTTTGGAATGCTAAAGGAGTTCTGTGGCAGTAGTATCAGTGACACTACTGCTGCCTCGTTTACGTCCAGACCAAGACCAGATCCTAAGCAACTGTTACCAGGCCGGACACAGAACTACAGACACTGGAAAAAACATCGGAGAAGCAGTGCTGGGAACTCTTTTAAATGCTAATGGGGCTAGAATACCGGTATTAAATGTAAAACCACAACAGACACCGGACGAAGACCAAACCCTAAACATTTTGACTTGTTTACTTGCAATCTTGGCAAAACTGAACTTGGACTACAAAATTGCTGCAAGGAAAATAAGTGTTGGATTTACAAAACTGAATAGCCATGACCTCATTTAGCAAATCCACAGCAAATACGGTGACATCATAGATAAGAAAAAGATTAAAGTGAAAAATTAAGAAACTGAAAAATATAACCCAAAATGAGTATAAAGATATCTACACAGAACTGGGAGAGAATATTTTTTTTTTTGCACTCCTTGGCACTCAAAGTATGCAAAAAATGTATAAAAAAGGATTCATAATTAGTTGTAACAATAGACTTAATCTGTGTCCGGTCCGGTAACAGCTGTTCAGTTCTAGTGTTGATTAGTGCACACAATTTCTTACATCCTCCCACAGCATCACAGCCTCTTCAAAATGTCTGGTTAAATTTTATTTTTCTTGGGAATTTACCCAAGAAAAATCAGTGGTCAGTATGTGTTGAGCACATACTGACCTCTTCCAGTATCAAGAGGGATTCCCCAAAATTCTGTTACAGTGAGGCATCAGTTTCCTCTCTCTATTGAAACAATGAATACAGCAAAGCAATTGGCTCCAAATGACGCTAAAAAGACAGCAAAGCTTACTTTAGACATACATTTTGTGTTGATCCTGAGGCCCTGGCTGTTGTGAAATATTTTGATTTAAAACCAGCAACAGATTTCATAGGAAATAAATGAATAATTAGTTAATACAGATTACAAGACTGACTTGGGAATATCAGCTAATTATATTTAGAATTTACTGAAATAACATTTTTAACTAACAGTTTTATTTGAAACAGGAAATTGAAATGCGAGATGTTTTTTTTTAAACAATAGTTGTCTCAGCAGACAACTATTGTCTTTTTTTTCCTGTTTTTTTTTGTTATTTCCTTTGTTTCTCTGATCAGTCCACTGCAGTATCTGTTCAGCTGATACTTTTTTTTCTTTGGTTTACTTATTAAACGGACAGAAACAAAGACCAGCATCTCCATGATCATTTTTGAAGCTCCTGTCTCTACATTGGGCATTGATTTGATAGTAGCATTGAGGCTTCTGCTTCTGTTAGTAGTGTGTGCTAGCTATTAGCTGCCTTCTTGAGGATATAACTGTACTGCGTGTTTTGAAATTAATTATCGCGTTTTGTTTTTGAAATTTTTGCCTTGGGGAATACATGCAAGTGCATTCAGTGACGTTCTTGGTGCTCCATTAGCTAACTCCTTAATTATGTTTTGGCTTTGTTTACTTCATTCATACCGTGGTAGCTTTAATATTTTAAAAGGTATCTGGCATGCATGGATACTATAGTTAAACTATGGTCCATATTGTAGGTAGTTGGTATGGATCCACTTTTATAGACCATAAGTGAATCATTTACATGAAAAAAGGAAGGATTTAAAAGCATGATATATCCACTTTAATCTCACCATTTGAAGACAAAAGTCTGAATTCTGAGATTTAGCTCAGAAATGTTTTTTTTTTTTCAGTGACATAAACAGAAGTGTTGATTTAAGTGTTTAAGTATATATTAAAACATATACTTAAATATGTAAACATATACTTAAAAAAGTATATGTTTTAATATACTTGTACATTAAAACATGACAAGTATAATCATTTGATTTATCCATCTTAGGATCACATATATTGGAAAACTGATGCAGAGCAAGCTTTTCACTTTGCCTCATGTTAACAGGAATAGAGTTTGGTTTAATCCAAGAGCTGCTGCATTTCACAACTTTACAAACAATGAAGTAGTGTGATTTTTTTTTCACACTCTGGATTTCTGAATGTTTGTTGAACTTTAAACATCCAATAAAAAGCTTGACCTTCAGGTTTCTACCTTCTAAACCTTAAGAGAGAAGTCAGAAATGTAGTAGGCAGAAATGTCTGTTGTTAATGGAGTACTGGTGGTTCTTACTTGCAGCTTCCACCAGCTCTGGGTGCAGGCTGTAGGGGATCAGAGGGTCAGGCAGGTCAGCAAAGAAAGCCTTCAGCGCTCCAGCAACAGCATTCACTGCCAGGTCCATCTCTCCAAAATCAATGCTGTGATCTGCACAGAGAAACATGACACAGCAGCAGAGAAGGTTTATTCTTTGCAACACAACATGGAGAAGTGCCTTGTCCAGAAAAGGCTTTACTGTATCTATCGACTTAAGGAGGTGTAAGCCAGACATTCAAGGCGATCATAATAAATGGGGAAAGGGTTAGGGCTCACTAAAATTTGACAATAGAAGATTGGAAAAACATTGCCTGGTCTGATGAGTCTCTATTTCTGCTGCGACATTCGGATGGTAGGGTCAGAATTTGGCATCAACAACATGAAGGCATGGATCCATCCTGCCTTGTATCAACAGTTCAGGCTGGTGGTGGTGCAATGGTGTGGGTGATATTTTCCTGGCACACTTTGGGCCCATTAGTACCAACTGAGCATCATGTCAATGTCACAGTCTACCTGAGTATTGTTGCTGACCATCTCCATCCCTTTATGACCACAGTGTACCCATTCTCTGATGGCTATTTCCAGAAGGACAACGAGCCATGTCATAAAGCACGAATCATCTCAGACTGGTTTCTTGAACACGACAATAAGTTCACTGTACTCGAATGGCCTTCACAGTCACCAGATCTCAATCCAATAGGGAATGGGAAATTTGACAAATCTGCAGCATCTGTGTGATGCTATCATGTCAATATGGACCAGACTCTGAGGAATGCTTACAGTACCTTGATGAATCTATGCCACGAAGGATTAAGGCGGTTCTGAAGGCAATATGGGGTTCAACCTGGTACTAGAAAGGTGTACCTGATAAAAGCAGACATTCTTACTTTTGTATAATATTTAAATCAAACTTTTAATAGACAAAAATAAATATTGTTGCATAATATCTTTAATCTTCAGCCAGATGCTGGATGGCATCCCCTCTGTCTATTGACTGAGAGGATGGACTCACCTGTCTGTCATGTCTGTCCCCCTCTCTGTTTCATAATAGTATGATCCCATATCTTCACACGTGATTGGCCACAGGCACATGCAGAGAAGGAGAGGAGGAGTATTGAGCCTATTTTTCTTTATCTGTGTGTCAGGAAGCCTGCTTGTCCCACTCAACAATATATTTATCTAAATATAACAATTTAGATTTAAATTAGTCTAACTGCCTTTGGTCTAATAATGACTGAACAGATTCTAAGTGCCTCTGCCTCCATGTTTTGTAATTTGCAAATTTTATTGAAAATTATTTTCCATACAAGTGTTCATCCAAACTTTTTTTTTCTAAATGTTCTACATTGCAAGAGAAGCTGCACATGCATTCTGTACCTGCATTGGACAAAACAATTTTGCTATTCTGTATATTACCCAATCTACCCATACACTTACTAATTAAAAAGAAAAAAGAAAATAAAAATTCAAAATCCAGTTTTCTTGTCTGTTGTTCTCTTCCAGGTCATGCCAATTTGAAATCTCTTCTCACTGAAAATGAACTGTAAGCAAACTATTTACAGTCTGTAGCACCATAGAATACCCCAAACCAACAGTATTATTCAACAAAGTCTGATCTTCATGGTGAAATAAAACCCTGCTGTGTCTTTTCCACATTGCCTCCAACATTTTGTATCTTGGTATTTTCTTTGTGCTGGTGTAATGAAATATCTTACAATATTCTCCCAGCCAAACTCTCTCCACGAAAGGGAAAAATATGTTTTCCGTTGTTACCCATATATGTCCTCCCAGCTCTCCTGTGACAGTCCACAGTGAGCCTCTTTTTCCCATCTTACTTTTACGCATGTTGTATTGCTTTTCTTCAAATTTTCCAATCCTGTGCACAATTTAGAAATTATTTTCTTCCCCACCTTCGATTCATTTGCTGAAATAAACATCGTAACTAAGTGAGTTGAGATTCCAACTCAATTCTCGTATGTTTCGGACTATAAGCCGCTATTTTTTTCCTACACTTTGAACCATGCGGCTTATAGCCCGGTGCAGCTTTTCTGTGGATTTTTCATCAACCACCAGAGGGCTCTTTAGGAGGAAGTGAATCATTGGAAGTCAAAATTGGAAATCAAAGAAGAAAGTGTTGATTTTCATTTTGAAGAAGTCATGCTAGCAGGAGGCACGATGGAAAAATGTTTTGTGCGAGCGTATGTTTTCCACGCTCCTTCAACCTTCCTTCGGGGGAGAGGGGGGGAGCGATTTATGTTTTCGCATCCACCTGAATAATGTCTAGTTGCGCCACTGGGGCTATTGATCTGGCAGTACAGATTGGTAGCTGCTGCACGTCAGCTTGGCGTGAACGAATCCAAGGTTTGGCGTTGGACACGCAGGGCTGCGTCCTTAATAGGAGATTAAGGCCCTCTGCTGTGTCCTTGTGGAAAACCGAGAGCGGCAGAGATACCAGTGGTTTATAGCCCGGAGTGGCTTAAACATGTACGTTTGTTATGGACCTTTTTTTTAAAAAAAAAAACAACTTTGTGGGTGTGTGTTATAGTGAGGTGCGCTCTATAAATATGGTAAATGTATCTTTTTTATTTTATCGTATTTTTTCAAAATATCTTTATAGGAATTTTTGCAGTTTAGACAAATAGCTTGAACATTCTGCATGGCAGCAGTAGAAGTGGTACTGTTCAGGCCAAAATAAAATACAAACAGAAATCAACAAAATGCCTCTCACCATCCTGGTTCTAATGCAGCCCATCACATATTCCACATATCATCTTTATATTGAGATATTAAATTCAACAGTGTATGTCGTCTAATAGAATTGCCTTTGGGAACTCCAGTTAACATGTTCTTCAGTCACTTGTACCGTCTTCCGGGATGTTCAGATCTTTGACATACTTAATGAAGGGATTCCAGATGAACTCAAACAGATCCTGTTTGCCCTTTAATACATATGTAATCTATTCCAGAGGGAGGACAGATCCATTTCCATATTTGACTTGTTATTGAAGCCCATCGGTCATTTGACAGGTTAAAATTCACACCCTTGACTGATGCACATGGGCAGACATTATAGACTTTACGCAAAAAGTTAATCACAGAGGCAACTAAAATCAATTAATAATTTTTAAAA
>NW_015113017.1:354852-362324 GCF_001443285.1 Poecilia latipinna
AGACATTATAGACTTTACGCAAAAAGTTAATCACAGAGGCAACTAAAATCAATTAATAATTTTTAAAAATCCTTTCTGAATATCATCTCATGGACACTGAACTAAATGCGTCTTGCTGACCAGGAGCTGACAGCGTGTTGAAGAGTTATGGACATGAAGCTTTGGAGCGCATCTGGTTCAGAAGCTAATTAAAAACCTTTGGTTGAAATGGCGCCTTTAATTTCAGTCTCCATTACAGACCAGAGAAAACTAAAGATAATACAATGTTGTATTAATCCATTTATAGTCTAAACAGAGAAGCCGGCAGTTCATCTCGAGGAAATAAATAAAGGTGCAAAAGTTAATTAGACCATAACACGCGCAGTGCGCGGCACAACTAATGCGGACGCGGCTGCGAAGGATTAAACTTAACTCACTCTGCGGTTTTAATAAATGGAGCTGGAAGACGATACCCTACCGCGTCCAGAAGAAGAGCGGCGCTCAGGAGGAGCGTGGCAGAGTAAGATCTGTCCGTTTCGGGGAAGCAAAACCACGCAAAAAAATTTAAAAATAAATGAATAAAAAAAAATCCTCGTAAAAGTGCAAGTCCGGACCGCGCACAGGGAAAAAAAGTTCAATTGATCGGTCCAACTGACCGATGAACTAGTGCAGAGTTCTATGCAGATGCGAGGAGGACTACAGATAAATTAATAATTAACACACAACTGAACAATTTTAGAAAGTTCACTAATGAACTTGTGACTAACAAAAGAACTTCCAAGAGTGGGGTCTCCATTTTGACCCTTTTTGAGCCATGATGGAAAACCTGCCCGAAAAGGTTTCCTCTCCCTGCCAGAGGGAGTAGGCCTGTTACAGTCAGCTTTGTTCATATTTACTCCACTGCTCTAAAGTTCACAAAAAAGGGGAGGATGCCCTGACCCCAGTGAAAAAATTCCCTCAGGAAAAAATTCTGTTAACTTGACCCGAGTGATCATTCACTAAACCCCTTGTTCTCCCCTCAAACTTGAATAGACCCATTCAAAAAAACTAAAAGATCTTAAATACCTCTTTTAAAAGGCAGTGGTCCTTAAATCTTACCTTGACTTCTCTTAAAACAATGCAGTCATTCTTTGTATCCTTTTACTGTATCTCTGGGTGTCTGTCCTTTCTTGGCCCCGATGGTCTTCCAAGTTAGGCATCTGATATTCTCCAAGCTGTTCTCCACTGGCCTGGTCACCGCCACCTGCAGCCTTCACTCCGCCATGTCTTTGGTCACTTCCTCAGCCATGTTGTAGTGCGCTGAGGAAGTGTGCGTGTTTCTATGAGGCCAGTGGCGCAACTGCACATTATTCAGGTGGATGCGAAAACATAAATCGGCGCCCCCCCCCCCGAGGCGACGCTACGTGGAGTGTAAAACTCGCTACATGTACCTCGTTATGTGCGAGAGGTGAAGGAGCGTGAGGCGCGCAGAAGTGTATGGGAAAACATAATCCGCGCGTCGCCCCCTCCAGACGGGGTTTTGGCGCCCCCTCTGGTGCTGCGCCCCTATGCGTTGCATACGCTGCATACCCCCTTTTTGCGCCTCTGTATGAGGCATCTCCCTCGTAGAAACACGCGCAGGCTCGCCGGGAATGGCATCTGGAACCATATGTTCTTCCCCCACAGAACTCTTTTCACTTCCACTACTCCTTTCGTTTCTACAGCACCTCCGGGGCATAGTCATGATCCAGAAAAACTTTCTTCCCCTCCTACATGAATCCCTTCTTCTGCTATGCCTTCTTTATAATCTCTTCTTTCACTCTGAAGCTCATAAATTTTGCCACTATAGATCTTGATGGTGAATCCGGGATGCAGATCTAAAGCCTGATGAGTTCTAGATCTGGAAGGGAAAAGACGGCTTCTGATCCAGTTTCTCTCTCAAAAGGTTCTCTATGTAACGGATCCTTTTTGCATTCTGCTGGTTTTATTGATTGATCAGGCTGTGACATGGTTTGTCTTTAAAAGGATGGTTTCTCGATTTATTCTGACGAGAACAACATATAGAAAATAACTGTGTAATAGGTTGCCTGCTCCAAGTCCTCTCCCGCAGGACAACATGACAAAAGGCGGCAGGGACCATGTCTCACAACTTTCAAATATGCAAAATAAACCTTTTGTATACAACATATCTGATGAGAACAAACAGAAAACAACCATTTTAAAGGCTCCCCGCTCCAAGTCTTACACAAAACAAAAGTACATAAAAAATTTTACTTAATAGATCTATAAATAAACTGAATGTATTTAGATGAAAAATAAACAGCACACACCTCTCCCACAGGACAACATGACAAAAGGTTAAAACAATGACAAAGTTGTTTCAGTCAGATAAGGAGCAAGACAAATAATAAAAAAAGACATTTTCTGTAATTATAACATAAGAGAAATACAACCAGGTTACATCTATAAATTCCGTCATTGATCTGGTGCTATGGATTAACTGGTGGCTAAATTAACTGGTTGAAACCTATGCACACCGCAGATGTTTCGAAATTGTAGGTGGCTGTGTCGATGCCTGCTGAAAAATGCTACTTGTGCGACAAAACTATTTGCAAAACTTTACTATAAATCCCATTTGACACATACATGTTTAATGTCACATGTGGAAATTATGTTTCAAACCAACTTTCTACAGAGCAGCATTCAGTGTTCTTCGAAAACACTGCATTTGAGCATAACCAGATCAATGAGTAGCTTTTCTCTCTTGCTCTTGGTGAAGGCGGACGCTTTTTTCCTCTGCTCCCTCCCTGCCCATGCCTGCCCTGCTTGCTCTGTTTTTGTCCTGTCTTTTTCTATATTTTTGGAGCCTTTCTTTGCACATCTTCCAAATCTACAAATTATGGATCTGGTCAACCGATCTCTCAATGCAATTGATCAAATTTCCGACGAGAAGTCTGGGCACAGGAGAGCCCTCTTGTCCTGCAGGGACACACCCAGTGGGATTCACCCTGGATTTATTCATAATGACAGGATTTCTGCTGTTTGGAGCTTGTGGATTCCTGGATTATCGACAAATTTGTGACGGACTTGGCTGAACTAGCAAACACTCAGACTGTTGGTGTGGACAGAGACGAGGACTGAGATGCATTGGAGAGACTTTAGGGAAGATTGAAATGTATAAACTTCCCGACCTAAGACATTCTGTTTATGAATTGGCTTTCCCCGTGTGGCCTTGGAAGGGTTTCATATTTCTAATCTCCTTGAAGATATGTAAACACAACGCTCCTTCCCACCTCACCACCTCCAGTTTCCATGGAGCTGTGGAGCTGAGCGCTCCTATGGACATCATTCCTCGATAACAAACACCTCTGTCGGACTATGCCAGGGACCACAGCCACCTGGCTTCATGGCCTTTTGATGTCACCGCATTCACTCATGTCTTTGTTTTGCCCCTTTGTTTTGTCTGAATGTTGCCATCTGCCCTAATGTGACCGTTCCTCTTTTCCTTTGGTTTGTTATTTTGTTTGTATTTCCTTTTAACTCATGTAGAGCACTTTGAATTGCCTTGTTGCTGAAAATGTGCTATATAAATAAAATTACCTTACCTTACCTTACCACAATCCCATTCACATTCAGGTTGACCAGAATAAATTAATTCCAACTCATCAATAGCCGGTGTTCTGTCAGATCAGCATACGCTGTCAGATCGTCATAAGCTTAGCACGAACTCACGGCTATATCTGTCAGAGACGTCATTACCATATGATTTTATTTAATCAGCAACATAGAATCATGACGTAGATCGTCATACACTTTGCAGCTGTATGGCATCCTGACTTAGCGGTTAAATAGGTTAATGAGTTTTACACGGACGTGTGTTGTAGTTGACTGCAGCTGCAGTTAGGCCCTGCTTTAAATACACTTTGAAACCACGACAACGCATGTATATCTATCTAGCTATCATTGAAAACAATTTAATGACTTATTTTTGTCATAACTTGTTGCGTATGCTGAACTGACAACTCCTCTGAAGGTTGGACTTCTTAATGCTCATGCACAGGCATGCATATTCACTGCATGCATGCTATTCTGACAGCATATGGTAATCTGATAGAACATCGCAATGTAAACCTAAGTGGCTAGTTTCTGCTTTTTGTAACCAGCACTGATCAGAAAAACATAGGAATTGGCTCCCAAGTACCTGTAGTGTGAGTTGCTCAACACTTCTAGCCGAGTGTGTGTTGTTGGCTCAGATCCTGTAAAGCAACCGCACTTCCTGAACGTTTTTTAAGCGATACTACCCACAGGAAATGTCACTAAACAATGAGGTAGGTGTCATCATATTTAATAAAATTTAAATCACATTCCTGATGGTATTGCTTGTGGTGTTTATGTGTACAAATAGAGAGGAATATAAAGTAATCTCGATAAGTTGTACTGCAAAAACATGTCATCTAAATTATATAAAGTTAACAGCCAATGTTATAGTTGGTGGTGATATCCAAATTGAGAAGTCAGAATTATAACAAGTTCCTACATTGTAATATCAGATAGACTATGAGCCATATCTACAGTATTTGTCCGTGTGTTCTCTACTGGAGAACAGTTTACAGGCTGTTGACAAGGGGAAATAAACTTAAAAACAAAACGAGCCCCATTAAGACCTGAATTAACTGGTGACAGTCAAACAGGGTCCTCAACCCAGATGTTCGTAAAAAATTAGGTGACTGTGTCGTTTCCTGATCAAAACGCGACAAACGGATATGAAAATGTCTCTACTTTCTCTAAGATCTCTTCAAAACATAATTCTTTGTATATGAAGGAATATTGAAGAATATATTGAAAGATCACTAACATATACCACACTTCAAGAGACTGTACTAAACAGTCAGAATTTGTACTATCGCCCCAGCATTGTTAGAGTACTGACGATTATTTTACGTTTTCTCAGTCTTATATTGATTGACAAGTTCTGCAAACTTATCAATAAATGTAAACAGTTCTGATATCATGCAAACTAATTCATTGCTCATTTAATGGAAGCCACATTATTTCGTTTGCACCTTAAGACATCTCTGGGCTGGAGACGCAAAGCTGTGCAACTTGTTAATCTGACAATATTCTTACAATTAAAGTTTGTCTGGCAAACTTGTCAAAAAATATTACCTCCAGAACATTGGCAGCAAGTGAATATTATTTTTTAGACAATAAAATAAACTGGCCTAAAAAGTGAATCAGAAGAAAGTGCTAACTAAACTCGTACCAGCGGTCCCTGAGTTCCGAGTACTCCGAGTACTCCGAGTACTCGGTTCATGAATCAAGGGGGGAGTTCATTTAAAATCAGTGTTGAAGTCGTAAGCATCACCTGTATAAACGGTAGAGAGGCTGATGTCGACAGGAACAGGCTGGAAATGAACCTTACTGGGTTTATCTTTGACTGTTTTCTGCAGCTTCTCAAGTTCCTCTGTTTCATGCAGCTCCTCTGTTTCTCCAGGCTAGCCAAATTGCTGCCGCAGTTGATGAACCTGGTAACTTTTCAGATGTTCTTCGTTAACGTGACATAAATAGGTTATAATGATTTTCATTCAGTCAGGACTTTACGCTGACTCTAGCCACATGAGTCACAGGTAGATTCTAGTAAAGCATTGATTAATGCCTCGTTTTAAAATTAGTTAACTGGACTTGTAGCCATTATTTTGTGCCCAGGTGGCTGGACACCAAACAGCACCCATCTAACAGACACTTAGCGCTTTAAGATTAACTGGTGACACTTTCATAGTCTCCATTTGAGTGAAGACTTTAACCCATTCCTGATGTAAAAGTATACAAGACAATTGTTTTACATTGTCTCTTATGGTTGAGTATTAGGATCACTTCATGGACAAATAAAGATCTTTAATTAAATTATGAGAAAAAATATCAATGATAAGGAAGAAATGACAGATCTGCAGTACCCATGTCTATGAACTAAAAAATAAGCTATAACATGTTACAAAAACAGTGTTTAAAATTTCGCTACTGTTTCTGTGAATATCTATTTGAAATATACAATATGAGGGAGATGCACATTAAATGCACAACAATACCAGTTTAGACTTTGAGCAACTTGCTAAAACTGTATTGTGTAACATTAAATCATGCTTGGCTGCAACTGTATCCATGGCAGCTCTTTTTCTATTCAGTGTTTGTAGCTTGTAGCTCCGCTCCTGCTACTAGTAGCTTCACCATCAGTTCAGCGTTAAACCAGCTAATGACGTTGCTGTGATTCACTTTGTCTGGTATTTTTGAACATATGTTTTGGCAGTTCTGTGATCATGTCAAAGCAGCAACTTGTATTATTTTTTTTATTTCTGTTTGAAGGCTGTCCCCTTCCATGGAAGGAAAACAGAAAATCGCTCTTATAAACATGTAATTACTAAAATCATGATACCCTGACTTTGTATCCCTCTGAAAAATGAACCCATTTAAATAAAGAAAACCCTCCATGGTGATACCACGATAGAGAGCGTTCATTTTATAGCAGTAACACCGGAGCTGCACGTGGTCCGGTATGAAACGGGTGTGATAGAACAACACAGCACTTTTAAATTTCAATAATCAGAATACCGAAATTGTTTCCGTTGTTTTGAAAGGTTTTTGTCAGTCTGCCTTTTCCCCATCGATACGTTTCCCGACTGCCCTGCACCTTAGGGGGTTAAAAATAATAATTAAAAAAATTAATTAATTTTTAATAATTAATTTATGCACATCGCGTAAAACTGAAACAGGAGAAGCGGGACATAAAACGGAGCGTCGAACTAGATGTGAATTATGGCATAAAAACAGAGAATCCGACGCTGAACAGTGAAAAATCAACACATGATGTGAAACATGACTATTAGGCAGCGCAGCAGGTGATGAGTGAAGATTAATGATGGTGAGCGTCAATAAATGATAAAATAAATTAGTAACAGGAAAGAAACTAAAGTGGACATAGCAATAAACCAAGAGAGGATAATAATAATCAGATGTAAATGGAACTGAATGAAGAACAAAATGCAAGAATAAACTAAGAAACTAAAGTAAATACATAATAAACTGGTATGGCAAGACCTTTCGAGCAATAATTAATACAGAGGACTGTATGGCAAGAATAAACAGACACCATTTCCAGATAAAAGGTAAAATAATATAGTTGAAGTGCCATGAGTTTGTTGAGACCACATCTAATACTGAGAATAAATATATCTTACAGACCATAACAGTAACAAACTTATCACTTATTTATGTTTTTAATTAGATTTGATTAAGAACCAGATTTGTTCTTTGTAATTTCTGTCCAGTAAAACTATTAATCTATAATCAATAGACAGATCTATATAAAGATATAATCAATGTTTCTGTCTCATGGCATTAAAAGGACCTGGAACTTTTGTTTTTCCACTGAAAGCTCTGGTTTGCACAATAAATGCCATGTGGGTGAAATTTTATGGATGATACTCTGATGTCTCATTTTCCTGAAGGCAGCATAGAGC
>NW_015113017.1:362772-363630 GCF_001443285.1 Poecilia latipinna
TAGAGAGGTTAGCCACTGTGCTAACCTCTCTACCCTTGGTGGGTCTGCTCTGTTGTTAGTACCCTGCCATTGAGAGTACACTTTAGCTGGTTGGGTGGAGAAGAGCCTCCTGGCTTCATTCTCTCTTGTGTATCTCTTTAGGCGGCTGGCCAAGGCTTGGAGCCTTTGTTTGGCAGTTTCGAGTGCTTCAGGTATGGGCATCTGGCTGT
The DNA here is from genome assembly GCF_001443285.1 of Poecilia latipinna. Classification (NCBI taxonomy): domain Eukaryota; kingdom Metazoa; phylum Chordata; class Actinopteri; order Cyprinodontiformes; family Poeciliidae; genus Poecilia; species Poecilia latipinna. The sequence goes on from NW_015113017.1 coordinate 362,982, forward strand.
ACTTCTTAGGTACTGATCTTTTCATTGCACCCCTTAGGAGTGCAATGAAATCTTGATCTTAGCCTCTAACCGTCTTTTCCATGATGGATATTGGGTCTCATGGTTGCTCATTCACATCTTCAATGAGACTATCTGATGGGACTTCACTCAGCTGTTGTAATTGGCGTCGGGGTTGCCTGGTGTTCATTCGGGCCACGATTCTCTCTCTCTCTCGTTCAGCTTTGATAGTTCGTTCATTACTGGGGCTGCATACCCAGTCTCGGGGTGGGGAGTTGTAGTTAACTCCCCCCTGACCTTACATCCGGGCTCCTCCCTCTTGCCGTAGCATTTGTGTTGTATCTCGTCAATCTCAAGTTGTGATAGCAGTTGCCGTTTGCGTATGTTGGAGCACTGAGCTACCAGTTGCTGAGTCAGCAGTCATTGTAGACTGTGGGTGTCGAAGTAACCATTCCACCCTCAGTCTTTGCATGTAACCCCTCTGACTAGGGTTACTTGAGTAGTAGCATTCCAACAGATCCAGGTTTTCACCTCTTGCCCATTTCCATCTTGTTCCAGTAGCCCATTTGTCATCAAGGTGCTCTGGTTCCCCAGCACCTGACGCAGACCTTGTTTGGCCGGGCGATGTCTGAGCCGGCATGTCGTGCTTATC
>NW_015113018.1:0-18299 GCF_001443285.1 Poecilia latipinna
AGAATGCATTGAAATGTGTGACAAAATTGGAAAACGCTTTTTATCACTTTTAAAGCAAAACACAATTAAATCTGTTGGAAGCTTTTCAGAAAGCCTCACCTTCACAGGCCTGTCGAGATCTTTCCGGGTGAAACGCATGACGATTAGAGCCAGAGTTGTCAGACCATAGAAGGCCCACTGAGCAAAACTAAAGTAGTTTATCAGAGTATTGATGTCCGCAGGAATAATGTAGAATATAGCCAAAATGCCCTAGAATATAAAGCAAGAAAATAGTAAAATTACTTGTTGATTTAAACAACATTAAAAAATAAGTAAGGCGATCCTGTGGGACCATGTTCAACACGAGAACTCAAACAATAAATATATTAGACTTACATTAAATAAGAGAGCAGGTAAAGGAGTGAAGCGTTTCAAACTAATATAGGATAAGATTTTCACCATGTGACCCTCTCGACCGGCTACATAGGACAGTCTGGGGGAGGAAGAAAAAAATCTAATGTGAGCTGCTAATAAATAATACAGTTGACATTGTTCTACTTTTCACTCCAAGTATAAAAATGATTTACTAAGCATAAGATATGTACAATCAGAAATAAAATTAAATAAATGTGTTTGTTTTACCTGCCAGCAGTGAAGCAGCTTCCATTTGCAGAACCAAATGTTGAAAAGGCCACAAACAGAGGAACTATCCAAGCCACAGGGTAAAGGACTTTGTCCCCAAAAGTCTATGGAGACAAAAAAAAAAAAGTCCCTCAGGAGTTAATTTGAAGATCTAAAAGTGGGGAGTATCAAACATTCTGTGTTTGAAATGGTCATTAGCTCATGTTAGAAAGTTCTCATTAAAGCCTTTTAATATATATGCCGTGCTGATAAGTTGTACACGTTTTTTTTTTTTTTTTTTTTTTTTAAGTTGTGCAGCTCTTTGATTTGTGGATAATTGTCCTTACCACTGCAACAGCTGAAGACGACAGCAGTTCAGAGGGCGTCATAACAGTAAAGTAAGCGATGTTGACAAACACGTAGCACACAGTCACCAAAGGGATTCCAATGACGATGGCCAGAGGCAAATTTCTGTAGTAAATTGAGAGGAAAAAAAATATTAGAAGGGACTTTACACTGATTAATATTCAAATTTCCCAAGATCTTGATTCATACCCAAAAGTATGCTTACCAGTTTCCGAAATAAATATCATGCAAGCATTTTAGTAGCAATTTCTTGAGCAGAAGATCTTAAAGGTAAATATGTTACCTGTATGGGTTTTTTAGCTCCTCTGTGATGAAGTTCAGTTGATTCCTGGCAAAATATTTGGAAAAAATAAGTTTTAATTACAGAATAAAAAAATAATATATTTGATTCACTGACAAACTGATTAAAATGCATCTATTTATTGTTAAGAGATTATCAACAGCATCTTCAATGCATAGTTTTCATGTAACGTCACACTTCCGGGAACTTTGTACCTGACAGCCATCTTGGAAGGTATCCATAGCTAACTCTAATGACAGTTGCTATGGAGTTGCTATGACAACAGTAAACACGCAACGTTCTCTGTCTCATATGGGTCAATTCCAACAGCAGTGATTTTGTTGATGTATCGTTCTCTTGCAAATCTTTTAAAGACTGTTAATATGCTTTCTTTTTGTTGGTCTTGAAGCCACGGCTCATCTATGCTCTGCATTGCGCTTGCCTACCAAGATGGCGGATCACTTCCGGTTCAGACTTTTGGGAACTACATACAAAATGTATGGATTTCTGAACAACCTGAACTTCTGAAAAGGTTAATAGGTTCTGAGTTAATGGCATAACTAATGACTAAGCCTTCCTCAGTTTTACAAATCTATCACTTCTTTATTAGATATTTGCTTGCAAAGAGGTTTGGGTGTATTTTTTATTTGGGTGACATTTTTTTTAAAATCTTTTTTACTCTTCAACTTGACAGCCGGGTCAAATTGACCCAAACATTATCTATATAAAAAGTAGACAATGTATTAAAACAAATTGAAAAAAGTTTCATGCAAAACAAAAATACTTCCAACTATTTTTAAAAACATTTATAAACTTTAAAACATACCAGGAGGGTTAATGAAGAAACCAAAGTAGAAAAATGTAAATTATTACCATCCATCATAAGCCCAAAGTCCGTTATAAAAAGCGAGTCCAATTGCTCCAAAAGACGTGGATGAGCCTTCAAATGCATTTGACAAGTTCTCTGTTTTTCCTGCACCCAAAAATATAAAAACATAAAACTGAGATTTCAAAGTTACTTCATCAAATGAGAAGTACTTAAGTTGTGACCTGAAATGAGAAGAATAATCAGAGTAAAAGGGCCGACCTTGAGCCATCAGAACGATGCCAGCCACCACAATGACGATGATGATAATAAGTTTGGCCCCAGTGAAAAAGTTCTGCACATAGCTTGCTAGTTTGACGCTCAAACAGTTGACACCAGTGATTATGACTGCAAAGAAACAAAGAAACAAGAAAAAAAAATCTATGACAAAAAATAACATTTATCTTCATAAGCAGCATCATTAGAAGACAAGTTGGTGTTTTATCTATTTTAAGCATATTTTTGTTGCGCTTTTACATGGACGTCTGAACAGGTTAATTAAAAATGGATGAAATTATCTGTGATATCAACAAGAACCAAATTTATTGTCCCATCTTTTATTGTTTGTGCTACTTACTTATTGCAGCTGCTGACAGGCACTTGATAACCACGAGTGGAGGGGTGCAGTCGGGGTAAAAAGGAGCAGAGGCATATTCTGCAAAGCTAAGAGTGATGATGGCAAATGAAGAAGGTTTCAGCACCATAACAGTGGTCCAAGAGTAAAGGTAGGCAACAAGGGATCCAAAAGCCTCCATTAAATAGGAGTACTCTGCCCCTGATTTGGTGATCATAGTACCAAGTTCAGCATAGCAAAGGGCTCCTGAGCGGCCAACACAAAAAGACAGAAACAAAGAAAAGTATTGTAAAAAACAGTAACATCAAAAAGACTACGTTAATGTTTTCCGTTTAGAGCAATCATCATCAAAGTTAAAATTGATCAATAACTTCAGTCTCTTTTAGCAAAGAAGCCACATTTCTGTTTGTTGGTGATGATTATCCAGCTGCTTTCCCAATTTTTTTTTTATTTTTTTTTTTTATGTTGCACACATACACATTAACATTTACCACCCTGACATTGAAGGACAAAGTCCTGGGCTTTATTCTGGAAGTTTATATTCAAGAACCCGTAATTTTCCATGAAGGATTAGATTTTACAATTGTCATAAAACAATCACAGGTAAAAAAATAGTGTTGTTAAAAAATAAAAACCAAATGACTCTCAGTGGTTTAACTGATGAATAATTGTGTAATTTTATGAGGCTTATATGCTGCTGTAAGGTATTGCAGTATAACTGCAATACATTACACTTATACTGCAAAACTTTATTAAATGTTGAACCAAGCGTCCCTTTGGAATTGCCATGAGGTTTTTAAAATGAAATCATCGAAATCATAAAGTAAGATGGTTAGATTTTAAAAGCTAAATATTTAATGGCACAAACTGGATTGTGTGCAGGAAAAAGGCCTTACGGTTTTTTTGCATGTTAAGATGACAGACTTTACATGTCCTGAATAACTGTAAAGACACAAAACTGGGTTCCAAATGCCTTCATCTACAAATATTTAATATGTAACAGAAAATTACTCAGTTTTCTTGGCCACATCTTCATCTCCAATCAGAAAGTTATCCTTTTCACAACACAGACCATGTTTACTATTAAAGTAACTATAAAGATTAAGACTTTTTTTTTTTCAAAAATGGGGAAATGTGGAGGCTAGAAAAGACGTAAAATGCAACTTTTGTATCCCATAATATTAGTAAAGTCTCTTTAGGTCAGGGGTGTCAAACTCCAGTCCTCAAGGGCCGCTGTCCTGCAACTTTTAGATGTGCCTCTGCTGCACCACACCTGAAAAGAATAATTAGGTCATTAGTAGGCTCAGGAGAACCGATCTACACAGGGAGGAGGTAATTAAGCCATTTCATTCCACTGTTTTTTACCTGTGGCACATCTAAACACTGCAGGACAGCGGCCCTTGAGGACTGGAGTTTGACACCCTTGCTTTAGGTTCTTTAGCAGTTGTTTATGATTTTATGATTTGTTTTTTATCAAAAAGGTTGTTGCTTTCCAAACCAAGGGGCCAAGAAGAGTCCACAAAGCCTCTGCTTTAATAGGGTTGGTCAAGGTCAGTGCCTGCCTGAGCATTTCTGGCTCCATAACTCTGCTACAGAGTAATAAATTGTTATCATTCGTTATCACATTTTTGGTGAGGAGCACAGTGACTGTAGCACCACGTCCTCGTCCTAAAATGCATTTTCTTACTGAATCCTTTCATCTCTGAGTAGTTGTGTCCCGTCTGAGACACACTGAGGAATCAAACAATGTTTCATGCAGTGACTCTACAAAGCTTGCATGACCTTCTTGAACAGTTTTCGAGACTTAGAAATTGAGATTGTGATAAATTATTTCTAATCATTGTTGTGGCATGCTTATGGTGCATGTAACCACAAAAACAGTAAGGAAAAACATACAAAAAAAAAAGACACAATAACCTGGTTTCATTTGTGTGCACAAACTTCTACTTTGTTGAAACAAATTTTAGTTCATGTTCACCAATTACTATTCCTGAATTCACACAAATGAACCCAAAAAACTCATAGCTGATCAAATTATATGTACAAGATGCACATCAGTAACAGATAACATTAAAATCAAAGAAAACAATGTACTGTGGAACATTTCATAAACAACCTAGTTCTGTTAGGAAACAGAACCTAGTTCTGTTAGAAAACAGAACCTAGTTCTGTTAGAAAACAGGCATGTTTATAATCTTGTTTCCCACACAGAGTAATAAAGGCTTTGCACTGCTTTAATAAAAACTGAATTGAATCAAACCTCAAGACAACATAAAAACTGCTCTTTGTATGGGACGGTTTACAATGACACCATTCAGATGGTGAACTAATCGATGCATCATTCTGAATGCTGCTCTCACCCATAGTGGCTAATACTCCACAGGCAGTCCAGATGAGGAGACAGGGACCCACATCTCCTGAGTACAGCAACACTGATTTAGGAGAAATGAAGATCCCTGAGCCAATCATTGTTCCCACAATCAGGGAAATGCCACTCAGCAAACCAATCTGTTCAAACACACAGGGAAAGAAAAGTCAGTCACTTAGTGGCTTTTTCAGCCTGATTCTTCGGAAACTGCAGTGTTTGCATGTTCTATTTCATGACTTCCTTTAAAAGTCATGAAACAGATCATTATATTGTTGTTGTATCTCAGTACAGTAAAAATGTGAAATGTCTCCTGACTGATCTACACCAATAATCTGATTGATCACATTATGACAAAGTGTCATCAAGGTCAAAGCAACTGATCATGTTCTCCAGAGTGTCACTGCATTGCCTGAACACAAAGACAAAGAGACCCCGCCTTTGAAGACTACTTATGAGGTCAGACACTGATGATGGACAAAAAGACCTGGCTCACAGTCTCTGCTGTAAAAACGTTTCTCAACTGGCAAGACTCACTCTAATCAGTTCATGTCTGGTTTGGTTCAGCCCCAGTAAGCTGCTCCTCACTATGCGGGCATGAATATGGGAATGTGGGCAGCTGGTAAGCAGCAGTCGTGGTCGAATCTGTGCTGATGTTTGCAGTGACACTCAGGAACGGAGAACCTTGAGGTTGTGGTTGTGATTAATTCTGTCCTATAAAATTTATTGCTGGCCCACACATAATGATAAAACTGCTGATCAGCTCATCATCATCATCATCATCATCATCATCATCATCATCATCATCATCATCATCATCATCATCATCATCATCTTTATTAAAGACACAAGTATGTATTATTTCATTATACATATATATTTATATTCTGCCACTTTAGTTTTTTTTTTTAAACATGTAACCTTTTGGATTTAGGTAATTGAGTCAGAAGATGTAAAACCAATGTCCACACATGAACCTTACCTAAAGAAATTCCAAGCAAATAATAAAATGGCATCACACCAAACATGACCTTTTATGCAGTTCTGCTGTTTTAAACCGTTGGTGAAAACTGCAGCTCAGACAGAACGCTGCCCAGAGCCACTATGTTCTTCAGAGAGACCTGGAGCTTGTGAGGCTGTGAGACCACGGTCATCCTGCTCCAACAGTTAACGCATGTCTTCCTGTCTGCTAAGGATTAAAGCCATGATTCTGCTCTTCCACACCGAGCAGCTCTCTGACAGCAGACGGCACGTTTGCCTGTCCGCCGCTAAGCTATCTGAGAAATGTTGTTTGGAGTTTCCAGTGAAACTCACACAGACCAATCAACGAATGCAGTCTGCTGTCAATCAATTCCCTTCCATGAAATACACAGCTTGGCGCTGCTGGTGCTACCCCTGATGCCGTTGGTGTGCAACTGGTGTGCAGTCACGCTGGAACAGTAACTGTTCATTCCCAGAAAATTGGAAGTAAGATATTGTCCAAAATGTTAATGATTAGAAATTATTTCCTATAGCTCCTTGCAGCCTCGAAACATAATTACCTCCACACCAAATTTTACACTTGACTCAGGTGTGACTCAAGTAACCTTTTCTTGGCATCAGACTAATATTGGGTCTTCAAGCGACACATGTACTTTTCTCCACTGCGTCCAACTCTTTGAATTGCACTTGGTAATATAAGGGTTGAAAACAGCTGTCCAGCCATGGAAACCCACTTCAGAAACTCTCTACTTGAGTTGATCTCAAGGCCACATGAAGTTTGAAGTTATGGATGGGTTCTGCAGAAAGTTAAACAACCTCTATGCATTATGCCCCACATCTGAGAAGTGAACTGGCCCACCGGCTGACTGTGGGATATTTAGTTTCAGGGTCACTTCACAACTGGACTTAGATTTGACTTTAGAGGTGACCTCCTATCAGGGCATTAGGCCGATCTGCTGAGAGTGACCTATTGTTTCTGAAACGTCTCTAAAATCAGTCTGCATGACTAGACACTGAACTCTATACACCCAACAACCAACTACCCCCAAAGCAACAGTGTCTCCTTAACATTTGCATAAGCAGAGAGATAAAACCATTAGGTGTCGGTCTAAAGTCAGTAATAACAATCAGATTTACCTCACACATTTTTTTGTTTTTTGTTTTTGTTTTACTAAAGTCCTACATTTCAGTAACATACTAAACAGCAATCTACTTCTCTCTTTATGACACTGGGTCAGTTTGACCTGCAGAACACAGGGACTATTAAACCAAGCATGATTTCTTGCCTGTTCCTTATCTGTAAAAACCTGCTATTATTCCACTTATCATATCATATCCGTATTGCATGCAACTGCAGCGACTATGAATGGAAATACTGTTAAGGTTTATAAAGATAATATGTGGGCTATTTGACAATCCCAGAGATTTGAATGCAAATAGTAGTGATTTTGTCTTTTCCCTTTTCAAAATGTTTCTTTTTTTTCACTTTTTACTGTCATGAAGAGGGTTTTAAAAAGTATACATTGTGCTTTGTTCAAATGTAGATAGACTTCTGAATGTCAGCCACAAGAGCTGACTCATCGAGTTGGACCCAAAAGGGGGAAATAGTTACACACAAGCTCAGTTGCCTTTATCTTTGTATACTTTAACTCTTTCGGTATGTTACTCTCTGTTGAAGAATGTCTGGTTTGTAATATACCAGGAAGTTGTGTTTGTAGAACATTCCTCTCAGTTTGACTTTGTTCACATATACAACATCAGCTCCTCTGCATATATTCTTTTACAACAACACGCACTGCATTCAAACAATAATTTCCCCCAAAATATATCTCAGGACTGTGAGAGTTTAGAGAGCCTGGAGCTGATGGTTGCGGGGTTAATTTGCAGAGACACTTGCTGTAGCACTGCCTGGTACGCAGCTCTTGCTATCCTCCCCGCCCCCACTTACTGCAAAAAGGTACATATGATGGGATTCTATGGTGTGAACGTTTATTCAGCCTTTTTCTCAGAACACTGCTTGAAGCAATACTCACATCTTGTTGAAGCACTGTTGCTTTCTCGGGTCGCTTTTTCTCCAAGGGCCCATCTCTGTCTGTGGGGCCATTTTGTGAAGCTTTACTGATGCTGTCTGTTTCCATTTCTGTGAAGAAAAAACAAACAAACACACAAACAGCTTAAAGACTGCAAAGACTGACATTAGGTCAGACTGAATCATTCAGATTTTGTGCCAGTTATGCAACAGTAAATGTCAGCATAATGACAAATTTGGCGTTTTTAGCTAGTTTTTATATTATTCTGGAAGTTAGCACATAGTTTAGGGATTTTGTCTGACTTAAAACCGGAAAGATTTTGTCTGATTTAATGAAAGACTGTGAAATAAATAGCTTTGTATGTTCTTAGATTAATATCTCTTTCAATTTTATCAGCAGTCATACTGACAGCAACTCAACTAGTAAACATGTTTGTTGTCACTTGCGTCACAAAACAAGATAAGGTTTACAGGAAATGATGTTGCCTTACAATTAGTAAACTGTTTTTATTAACTAACGAGAACATCACCACTCAATAAACACATGCAAAAAAAGGAAGAAAATAACTTCTTTTTTTTCTAAATCATGTTAATTTTTAATGAAAAGTTCACCAAAAAGAAACATGTTAGTTATCTAGCAATGTTGACTTTATTTCCAGTTTTTTTTTTTTTTTTCCTGGAGCATTGTATCTGTAGAACCAGAGAGAGATAGCAATCTGAGCTTTATCAACATTATGGCTAGTTATTGTGGATCAAAGAGGTGGAGAAGTTTCAATCTTCAGAAAAAACTTGTCTTATGATTCAATCTTAAAACTTTGAGAAGCAACTGAAGCTTTTTTACGTTTAATTTACTCACATATTTTTTTCCACAAAGACTGAGAGTGTGAAGTGCTCACCTCCAGGAACCTTTTTAAACGTTTTATTATGGATCACTTTATGAACTGGTGTGTTCAAAATACAGCATCGTACAAGCAGACAAATAGCACAGCAAATCCACTTCTAATCTAAAAACAATCTAGAATTGTTAGATCCGTTGATAAAATTAAAATGTATTTGCAAAATTAAGAGAGAGGAAACAATACAGTGAAAACAACACAGGGCCACCCATCAACTCAAAAAGAAAGCTTTTTAATTTAAGATGTTAGTTTTTTTTATAGTTTTGTCTTCTTTTTTTTTCCTAAAAAAAGAAGAAGCTAGAATGCAACATTTTAGCTTCTTGAGCAAAGACATTCCATGTCTTCTAAAGCTGCTACAGTTTAAATTTCTGAGTTGTTTTTGTTGTGTTTTGTTTTGTCCAGCAATTTGCTTTTTGTTATTGGTGGTAAAGTTGTACACACGTAGTCAGATTGGAATGAGGTCACAAAATTTATGATTGACTGTGTTAAAAAAACGTATCATGAAGAGTTAGACTCAGATATACACAAAGATGTGTTTTTCTTTCTTTTCTAGGTGAGTTGGAAATGTGTTAAACCACATGATTTTGCTGTTGTGTAATGCAATTAGGTTATATACAGGGTAAAAAAGGAACAAAAAGTCTCATCTTGAAAAACAAAGTAGCATATTTAGAATATATATTATTAAATCATCAATATGACATTTCAGTTTAGAAATAATGAGCATTATGTAGCGCTAACTCTGAACACAGAGTTAGAGTTGTTTATTAATATGTTTACCTGTCAGTTTTTTATAGGAACAGAACATGACGTAGTTTGTTTTGTAGATATTAAGTAAAATTTGTTTAACCAAAACTAGGAGTGTTTTTTTTTGTTTTTTTTTAAAGCTGATTATTGTTAATCTTTTTTGAGATTCTGGAATTTGACTATTACAAACTACATACCAGACACTTGGGATGTTTTTTAAACCTGTTTTCAAAAACTGACTCCAAGTCGAGTGTGAGCTTTGATGTATTAATATATGCAACAAGTAAAACTTAATTTAAATAAGTTATCTAGATTTTATAATTACAGAAAAGATTAACTTCTAGATATAAAGTGAATATTTCCACATGTTGCTTTTTGCACACTAGAAATGACTAAAGCTTGGAATTTAAGTTTCAAAAAATTATTTTTTATCTAAATTTGGCTACTTAAAAAGTGTGATTATTCAAGTTTTTAAAACCAGATTGAGTCACAAACTTTGGGTAAGACATAGGGAACATATAGATGTTGACTTCTCCCACCGTCCAAGATAATGTGTAACTTACAGTGTGTTAATATATAATCATACAAGTGTCCTACAGGTAAAGAGGAAAAACAAAGAAAATATCAGGAATGCCATTCTTGATGTCCTATCTGAAAAATTATGTAAACTATTTCACTTACTTGTGATTTGAAACCTCGTTACTTAGAGTCCATAAACATCCACCACAGCTTCTTCAAAAACCTGGGGCCAGTGATGAGACGGAAGAGCTGATGCTCAGCCAAGTTAGGAGAAGAACAGCAGGAAAGTCTGACCTGGGAGAAAACCTGAGGCTCCATGAGTCTGAACACACACTCCCCTGGGGGAGGTTTCTAAATCTGATTGGCCATCCTGGGAAGTCGTGAGCTGAAAGAGGGAATGCTTCACAGCCACAGCAGAAATACATGAGTTATAGAAATGCACTGGTAAGAGCTGAAATTAAAGCATCCAAAGACAAACAAAAGAGAAATCTGAGTAAAGTCGGCTGTTCCGAGCAATGGTGCATGCATATACCTTACAACAGAATGTTGTGGGAAAAAGAGAAGAAAAAAACTGCAATTTTCTGACTAAATGGATATTAATTCTGCAAGTACAACTCCATGCATGCATTGTATTTTAACTATATGTCGAGGTAGTTGTTGCTGACAGAGCTCATGTTCTGCTACATGGAGCGACAATTTCAAGTTAGAACATTTTTCTTTTTTCTCTGAAAACCTTAAAACACTTCCTTCCATTTCAGCTTAAATAACCAGACCTCTTCACAATGCCTCTTTGATAAAGATATATGATACCACTGAAGTTGTGTGCTTGCACATTTGTGTGTGTGTGTCTGCAGCATTGCCTTTCCACGCTGGCCAGGTTTTGCACTGTTTTCTTTTTTTTTTTTCTTTTACTACTCTGAGCTGCATGGAAGTCAGAGAATTTGACCCTGCAACACCATAATTTTTTCTTTACTGAGCTGTTTTGTTTTTTCTCAAGGCAGCTCATTACGTCTCTTTGACTGGCTTTTTCTTCACCCAAACAGTTCATTGCTTATACATGAGAGATATATAAAATGCAATAATAGTACAGTTCACGCAAACACAGTTGGAAAAGGTTTAGTCTTCCTGAAGTCTATCTCTTAATACAATAAATGTTTTTAATCTTTCCATTGGCAAACTTGTTTTTTTTTTTTTTTGCCTTCTTTTTGCATAAGGATTGTAAAAGAATTTGAACAGTTGCCTCACAGGCAACTGTAATCTTCTAGCACAAGAACACACTGACATATAAACTCAGTAACCCCGTGAAGAACCTGAACAACATGACCGAGTCTCAGACACATTCAGAGAGGCTGAGAATCTGACTGAATTTGTTCTCAGCAACAAAATGCTGTCTTGACAGTATTATTTAAGATTTTTTTTCCCCACTACAAAATGTATTTATTCTTTTGAAATCTAATCTAATGGTCAGATTTGTAATCTAATCGCTTAGATTAGAAAGTGAAAGGCCACTTTCTTATCTAAGTAAAAGTGGACTTTCACTTAGATCAGACCACACAGGATTCACACCACAATTCTCATGCTAAAATTTATTGAAAAACGGTTTTTAATTGAATAAGTCATGTTTGTGATATTAATGAAAATTATTTTAGAATTTCAATTATTATGTCATTAGTAGGAACTAATTTTAACTATTCCATTTACATGTCTCTTTGTTTCTTTCTATCTCTATTTAAATACACTCACTGTTGGTACACCATACTACCACCAAGCTGGACCCACACTTGCTTTCATACCTGTCTTAATTCACTGTGACATTTATTTCATGAAGTGTCGAACCTTCCTAACATGCTAGCATTACACGGTTGCTGATCTCTTCACTGCACATCCATCCAATTCAAGTTTATCATTTCACCACATCCCAAAGACACTTTATTGTATTCAGACTTTTTACCTATGGGGTACTTGCTATTGAAAAGAAAATTTCTAAAAACGGTATTACAAAGAAAGTCTTGTGGACGCTCCGTTTTATAGAAATACGGTACTCCTGCAGGTCTATAAGGCCTCCGGCCTGTAGGTGGCGATAGTACGAGCAACATAACCCTTTAAATGCGTCACTTCCGTCACATGTAACGTAAAGAATCTATGGTGAACAGGGTTTGAAACTTTCAGAAATTGAAAGTCGTTTAAATCCTCTCGTAGTTTGAAGATGAACACCGCTCTGAAGCAGTGGAAGGAGGCGTCCACCCTAATCCTCACCGCAGGACGCAGGCTCGGTGCGGACAGTTTGTCGCCAAGAACACCGCTGGACGGCAACGGCGCAGCGACACGGCTGCCGCACAGCTCCGAGTTTGATTACGACGTCCTGTTGCTGAAACGAAGCGCTAAAAGCACATTTATGCCCAACGCGTATGTGTTTCCCGGCGGCATGGTGGACTCTTCGGACTTTTCAAGTGATTGGTTAGACGTCTTTAAATCTTTTCTTAATTCCCCTGGTTTTGGTTTAAGGAGCGTTAAGCAGCCCGTGGAGAACAGACCCCCGATCTTTGCGACAAACCGATTGAAACTCGGCTCTCCCATCCCGGGGGAAGTCGCCCTGAGAATTTGTGCCGTCAGAGAGACTTTTGAGGAATCAGGAGTGTTGCTGGTTGTGCCTAAAAAGGAAGAGAAACGCATTTTAAAAAGCTTTCAGGACACACGTTTTAGTCAACATCACACAGAACATAAACTGGGTTGTGATGAACTCTCAAAGTGGAGGGCGTTGGTGAACAAGAACCCTTCCAACTTCATGAGGATGTGCCAGGAGTTGGAGGTTTTGCCCAATATCTGGGCTTTACATGAGTGGGCGAACTGGCTGACCCCCACCGCCAAATATGGGAGGACGAGGTTTGACACAGCTTTCTTCATGTGCTGTTTGCAGGAGGTGCCCAGCACGCTGCAAGATGAGAAGGAAATTGAGCGCTTTCAGGTAATTTTTGAAATATAAGCAAGTTGGGTTTTGAAAACTTACCCTATATGCACCGATCAGCGATTTTATGACCAATTTGCGAATACCAATATTTATTTTATAGCCCCCCCTGATTCTGATTTCTGTTTAACTGCAGATAACTAAAATTCGCAAAAATAGACCCTCTTGTACGTTATATATATAAAAAAAATTGAACAGTCACAACTTTTCAAAAATGCCCTAAAATTGCAGAGTTGTCTCACCATACGTCACTGAAAATATGTTGTGAAATTACCAGTACTAAACGGATCTCATCATATTGTTCTCTTCATCATCCAAATATTGAGGTGGATGGCTTGAAGACTTGACCAGCTTGTTTGTCTTTCTTGTCAACTCCACTGAGATGGTGGCCAGAAAACAAACTGTATTCCTGTAGAAACCCAGAAGAAACTGTACTGGGTTGAATACTGGTCTACAAAAGAGGCCATGTTTAAATATCAAAAAGGATTCTTCAAGGTTCGGCATTAGATTCAGCTTAAGACCATGTCAATGCTGTCTTGAATCGTTTCATAAATAACAGCCAAAGTTTTTTCATAGAAGCTCCCTAATTGTATAATTTTAATTTTTATCTTGGCTTGGCTAAAATTTACAAGTAACAAGACCACACCAGCAGGATTTTCAATAAAACGTTCATCTGATGGACAATACTGGACATTTCCAAAATTTGAAAGAATATCGATGGAAGCACTTCATAAAAGACAAGGAGAGAAAATTAAGCTGAACTACTAATGTTTGAACTACTAACCATTTTAAAAAGACAGCTCCCTATGCTCACTACATACCACAACATGCCAATATATTGCAGCTGTCTCACCACAACTTGACAATCTTCTAGCATCACCACCAGGGTTAAGATAGATAATTATACAGAAGAAATGACTAGAGCTTATTATTATTAGAACCAGGGGTGATGTCACACTGTGTGTGAAAGAGATAGAGCAGTTAACATTACACAGCTCTGTAGTTGAACAGAATTTTACAGCTTTTTTTAAACACCTCACTGATATGTAAAACACCTATGAGTCTTCTTCTCACAGTAACAAAAGGTTAAAAATAAATGGCTTTTAAAAAAAAAATAAAACAACTAAACATCAGTATTTTAATTTCACCCCTTTCACATCTGACATTGTGGTTTATTCTGTTGTCTCAAACGACAAAAAAAAAATAATAATACAGAATGAATCAACTCAACCTGTTGTGTGTTTCAGTGGTCCACGCCCTCAGAGATCCTGCAGAGCTACCAGGCACGGCGACTTTGGATCGCTCCTCCGCAGTTCTACGAGCTCAGCCGGATGTGCCGCTTCCCGCTACTGGACAACCTCCACAGCTTCGCCCACCAGCGGGCAACAGAAGGCTGCGATCAGTGGATGCCTGTTATCGTCCTTCAAGACCAGCAACACATTTCTCTGCTCCCAGGTGCTGATTATCAGCCATGTCTCTTCTAATGATCGGCCTGACTGATACTTAAGGGATAAACAGCCGCCATGATCTCACAGTTTGGTTTGTTGGGCTGGAACCTTTGAATACAGCATTATGACTATTGCGTCATCCCTTTTAGAAACCATACGTGTATACAGGTGATGATTGTAGACGCCACAGCATCACCTGTTGATTTAAACCCCTAAATTATAATATTTAGAAGAAGACACTAGGCTAATGCTTTTTCCTTAGTTGTTTTTTCACACCTTTTTGTGTAAGTGGGAAATTTTGTAACTTTCAGCCTTTTCTCCAGCACTTCTGGCATCTCAGCCTCTAAAGCCCTACATTTGTTAAATATCTGCCTTACATTAGTTAAATACCTGCAACTGCCTGAAATGAATGATAAAAATGTAACTTTTTTGCAAATAACATTTTATTCAGATTTGAGTTGCATTCTTAGGTCTTAATCAATTGCAGATGTGAAAGTTATTAATTGACTGACTCGGCATAATGGGCATTGTTTAATCCAACACATTTCACCAATCGCCTAGTCAATAATAATTAATTTAGTGCTGCCTGTAAATTAATTCCAACAAAATATAAACTTTTCACATTTATCCCATCTTCCTTTCTAGGGGACAAGCTTTATCCGGCAGACCCTTCAAAGCCGACCAAGGATGATCAAAAAGACTCTCAGTTGGAGGATCCAACAGATGATTCTGATTTGCACCGTATGGTGATGTCAGATCCTTACACTACAACCCTACAGATCACTGTCAAACCCAAATATAACCATCTGCTCCCTGTTGTGACGCCAGCCTTGTCACATAATCCAAAAAGTCAACTTTGACCTGCACTGAAACATCTTTTTATTTATTTTTTTTGCACACAATTGCAAAAAGACGTTGACGTGAAATTTACTGACAGTATGTCTGCTGCTGAGTTCTGTTCACTAATAACGGCATCAAGTTCTGTTGGTGTGTGTGTTATCTTAAATATTGAAAAAAAAAAATATTGTAATTTGGATAACTTGCATTTATTTTTATTTTGTATAAGATGGCTAATAGTTACCTAAATTCATACAGGATCTGGGTTTAATTTGAAACTAAAATACAGAAATGTGAATAAACACAATTATCATGTATTGTATAGCAGCAGAGCAAACAGAAGTAGTCTGTTTGATAAAAGGTACGTTTTATTATTTGGAACAAAATCCATGTTTTTGTGTGTTGTCTTAAATGAAGTTATTGCCAGGAAGATTTGCTCCCGGCTATCTGGAGTATTTTCTTTTTTTTCCTACAGTTTTTCAGTCCTGCTCCTAAATTTGGCCATGCACTATAAAAAAAAAAATAGAAAAACATAACTAAAGTTTCAGAACAATTTTAATATGTGTAATCAATTTAAATAATAAAATCCTTCTCAAATTGAGAATTATGACATAAACATTGAACCTGTCAGAACTGTCTTATTGTCATCACTTGTTCTAAACATATATTAGTCATTCTGGTCATTAACTGTGTGTGAACTGATGCTAACCATATTCCAGATGTCTTGTGTGATAACAGTAAAAAAAAAATACACTTTGGCTCATGAAACTAGAGCTGAAACGATTAATTTTAAATCTATTATTGAAATAATTGTCCATACAGACTCTTAAAAGGCCTTTTGCTAAAAGACCAACATAGTCAGAGAAGTAAAGTCAAACTTGTGCAAAAATATTTGCAGTTAAGATGAAAAAAAAAAAAAAAGCTTTGTCTGTACATATCTTCTACCCTAGACTCCTCAAGTGGCATAGTTTTAGTTTCGGCTGGTTAAAATTCAGTAAAAAAAGAAAAGAGATGTCTTATTAAGCACCTTTTGCTATGCAAATATTAACTGGTCAGTCCAAAAAATAATCATCAGATCAGCCCTACACTGTATTGGTGTTAAATCAATGTTACAAGTATTTTTAGCAGCAGATGTGTCTTTTGTTACAAATGATCACGCGTGCTCTAATGGAATGCTATGTTATTGCATTTTAAGCAATAAAATGTTTATGTTTTTGTTTGAAAAAGATGAACAACTATTTATTTGTATCTTTTCGTGTATGATGCTAGCTGCATAATTTGAGAAAGCCTGTTTGCTTTACTTTATGTTGGCTAAGACAACTGATAATTTTGTCTAAATGATCAAATCGAGCAAGGCAGCTGAAGTGGGTCGGAGGGCAATGAGTGTTTGGAGATAGAAAATGTAAATCTAAATGTCGATTAGGTGTAACAAAGGATAACAGACAGACACAAACTATGAAAGGGGTTGCTAGGCTGAAGCAATCAAAGTACAAAGAAAAACTCTTGATATATTCTAAGATGAAATGTATCAAGATCAATTGAAAGATCTAAAGAACATCAAGCAAATCAGAGATGGTTCAAAACATTTGTGGCCAACTAAACAGAAACGTGTTCATAAGTTATTGTCATGTCAGCAATTCTCTTTTTGATTTAGATTTTAAATCAAACAGTTGGGTGTCTCAGTGTTGCCTGGATACCCAAATGAAGACTATGAAGTGACTCTGACTTGATTGAAACACTTTGAACCACAAACCTGATACATACTCCATCCTGCCACTTTAGCTTTTGGGCATATTTTATTACGACGAGACACAAGATCTTGAGATTCTGTCGTCTTGCTGGCGCTGCCCTCTCCTCTTCTCGCATCTTCTCCTTCTGCTTCAGAGTGCTGTGTGTGTGTGCGTGTGTGTGTTGACCGGCGGCGGTGAAGAAAAGGGGGGCGAGTTGAAATAACACCGCTCAACCTTCTGTGCTGTTTGCAGTCTGTTGAAGGTTTCTATGGAAACACACAGCTTTGGAAACCTTGCATCCAAGTCCAGATGAAGTGATGATGCTTTGGTCTGTCTCTGCCCACAGAGTGGATATTAGCTTTTTTATCTGAACTAGCTTGGTGTATGAGTTCAGGTGACATGAAATGGATCATGCAGAAGTTCTAATTAAAAATGTTTTTAGATTTATACAAAAATATAAACATATACTCACCTGAAAAACTTTGTTATTGATGTTATTGTGGCATTCATTTTACTCTCTTTATTTTTAAGACGTATTATTGGAGATGAGGAATCATTGTTTCTTAAACTTTCTAAAACTTCCTCCTTTCCACCAAAGTTTAATTTATTGCTTTTCATATCTTTGGATCCAAGGATGGCAAAAAGTCTGTGGTGGATTTAGAGCACAGAGGTCCATGAGTCACTGCTGGAGAACTTGTGAAGTAACTGCAACAATAAATGAGACGTTTGAAAGCTCATTGTGACTCAGATGTGAACTCAGCAGCCATTGATTTTTATCCACCAAGGTCCTTACAAGAAATCCAGTCAGCATATTTCATGTGTTGCTCTTTTTAATGTTTCTAACCAGTAGTCAAAGAAGGCTCACAAACTGGATGGCGAACACAAGTTTAAGATCTGAGAGAAATAAAAAAAAAAATTTACATTTTGTAATTTATTTTTTACCCATTAACCTTTTTAGGCAGAAGAAATTGAACAGGAAACCTTGAACACTCCGCATCTTCACCGAAAATCTGATAGACGGAGATCTTCATATATTTATTTTTTTATACATATATATATATATATATATATATATATATATATATATATATATATATATA
>NW_015113018.1:22109-72563 GCF_001443285.1 Poecilia latipinna
TAACAGGGTTAATTAATCTGCATAATGTGTTTGACTTTGTGACTAGAATTGAGGAAATAAAACATAATTTTGACATAATTTTCTAATTTATTGATTGGATTGACATGAAGGACAATTTGGCCATAATTAAACATGTTTCTTTGACATCCCTACATGTATCCAGCCTCTAACTGCTCTTTAGACACCGGAAGTCGCCCATGAGTTGATGAGGTGACTGTTTATATTAAGTAAGTGCTCATTTTAACAGAGTTCTCATTAGATTCCCAACAAACGGCTGCTTAAACAGATTATTGAGGAAATCATGTCAGCGAATACGGATTACTGGTTTGCATAGTAACTAACGAAAAGTGCCGCTCAGCTCATTTATCCCATGCAGCTTCCCTCTTTAAAATCATTACAAAAAGAACTTTGGAAAATTCTAAATTTAGTATATAATGATTAGAACCTACTAATGATAAAGAATGACAATAGTTATGCTGTCATAAAACTGCTTAGTTCTTCTCTGAGTGTCAGTTTTTAACTCATTATTTCAACGTCCTGAACCCAACACACATTAAAATCAATATTTCTTTAATCTTCAATATTACACTTGTTTTGTATCTTCACATGCAGTTCATTACTGGTCAAAAATTATTTCAATATCCCGAAAAACTAAACAAAACTAAATTTGTTGTTAAGGCTTTTTGACAAAGAAAGCAAATTATATGAGCACACTATTTCAGTCTTTTCCTTATTTTGTTTTTTGAGTGCATCAAATGTATCTACGTAGATTTTGTTTGAACTTCAAACATTCGGTGAAAGGCTTAATCCACGTTTGTAGATTAGAAAGTTAAGTGTCTATAGTCCACATCTATTTTTCTCCAGCTCACTAAGTTCATTGTGACCCGGGACAATCATCCCATCACTACTAGTCCCTCCCTGGTGCCAGTCCAGAAATACTTCTAAATACTCTTAGATTTAAAACTACTAAGAAGCTAAAGGAGCATCTGTGTCACTCTGCTTTCACGATAATTTAACACTAAGGTTGTTAAGTCTGAGACTAATCCCCTGCTTGAAATATCTCTAAGTTCATTGCAGGTATGTGTCTCTGTTTTTGTAGTGATCCAGATCTGACATTTATCACAACTAATGCTGGTGAGATTTTTCTCAAAGGCAACTGTCAAATGGCATACAGAGATTGTTTGTGCACCACCGGCGGAGCTTTCTCAAAACTGAATTCACATCTTCAAGAGTGTTTCAAAATTTTATTATAATAAATATACTAGATTGTATTTACATGACCTGAAACTGCTGTATAGATTGTATGTACAAATCTTCGATTCACAAGTTGCAATGTTTTTTTGTTTTTTTTTTACATTCAAAACTGCAAGAGAAAACCCTGAATAGAAACAAAGAGCAGGCTTTGCAGTGAAAAAAGGTGCAATAAGAAACGACTGTTCACATCTTGTCCTGTTTCTCACGAAGCCTCTGAAATTGGATGCAGTTGAGTTCAGTAAGATGCAGGCCTATTACAGTGCAATTGTAGAGATTATTATGGTGCATTAAAACTGTGCTGTCAGGACGGTGGAGCAGTGCAGATTTGTGCACCAACCTACCAAAGTGATGCGTAGGGATTAACTGCTGGCTCTAGCTTCCAAAGGCATAAACCTAATTTTAAGACGAGATGTTTCAACCTGCTTTGCGTGAACACACCTGACTGTTCTGGAGTGAAATCGAGACTTTAAAGCATCAGTCAGATGGACATCAACCGGGATACTTAACCATCGGCTACATTTACGCTTGAGCTTTTCCACTAATCCACTTGGATTACGTGTTGTGCATATCCCTCTGATGGCCAGACACTGTCACGTAATTTTATGACTTTTTTTTTTCCTCCCTTCCAAAAATACATGACCTATTGCCCCCTCCAAATGCCTTTAAGGACCAATGGTCGTTCTCTCCGCAGGCTCACGTTGTCTATAATATTTTAGTAGCCTATGTTTTATCAAGTGCAACTCCTCAGATCCACCAAATACATTCAAAAATCCAAGAAAGATTTAAAACTTTGGGTAGGAACATTTGTTTTTTCACCCCCTCTCTGTCTTGTAGAGCTCTTGCCTTTTCACATGGATGTCTCCCGTGGAAAGCCGAGCAGGTGTCCTTCAGGGCTCTGCTGTTGCTCAGACAGTTCACTACATATTGACAACTAAATATCCTAGAACCAGAGCGACTGCCACGATGACAAAGAACACCACCACGGCGCCGATCGACCCAGAACCCCCCTCCCTGCCGCCTCCACCTTCATCGTCTTTGGGCTCCTCTTCGCAGATGGAGATGACACCCACGGAAGAGTTCCCCACGCTCATGTTGGACTTGAGCTCGGCGCCCGCTTCTTGTTTCGCCACCACGGCCCACGGCGCCACCTGCACCTTCATCTCCATCTCCTCCATCATCTGGCTCACCTGCGTGATCTCGGTCTGCAGGTCCCTGAGGTCCGCCGTGTCGATGTTGCTGTCGGCCTCGTACTTCATGTTCTGGACGCTCATGGCCCGGGCGGCCACCGCATTCGTGCTGCCGGTCATGCCCGTCTGGATGAGGTGCCTGGTGGGCACCTTGAGGGGGAAGTCCTGCCCTATCTCCAAGGATCTCTTCATGTCCACCTCCAGGAGCTCCATGCTGCTGGAGAACAGCACCCAGAGGCGCTCGTACTCGGCGCGGTCCTCCTTGCTGATGGTCTTGTCTTTGAGCAGGGTGGTCAGTTTAGTCCTGTTGGCCACGGCCAGCTCCTGGGCCTTTTTGCGGGTCTTCTTTAGCTCCTCTCGCAGGTTCTGGGAATCCGATGTGCTTCCCAGAGCGATGACCAGATGCCTGTAGCAGGCTGTGACTTTGTTCAAAGCATCCAGCATTGTTTTGCACTCCTCTTTCCCCATCACTGATTGGGGGGGGGGGGGGATTGCAAATACCCCCTTTCAAAAAAGGAAAAAAAAAAACCAAAGGATCTTTGGAGGAAAAGGCGAGGTTAGTTGCGGTGCTTTTGTCCCTCTCTTCAGTTCAGTTTCCACGGGAGCACACCGCCCGCTCTACAAATCCACACAGCGCTCCAGCCAGAGGAAATTCATCTCTATCCATGCTCCCCCTGTGTACGAGCAGGCACACAGAGCGGCTTAGAAATTAATGCTTCCGTCACCTAAAAGGCTTTGGGTGACATTTGCTCTTCCTCGTCACGGGACCAAAACGGCACCAGAGCCCGTGTATCCTGCAGAAAACGAGACGAAACTGGTGCGAAACAACCCGATTCTTCTGAACCCGTGATCCAGAATCAGCTACAGGTGCCCCGACATCCGCCTTACTGCGCGATGTCTCCCTCCCTCCGTCAGTGTTCGGAAATAACGCGCAGGTTGGGAGTCACTGGTGTTTTCATTCAGTGTTACGAGGAGAGGAAGCCGAGAGGAACCCACCAGGAGGAGCATAGGCAGCCATCGCGCCTCGACTCGGCGCTGTTTATCTGCGTGGGGAGCTGTCCACTTCAGCACCCTGTGGTTGATGTTTAAATACCAGCGAGCGCCTTCTGTGGTCACATGTAGGCACAAAACAGCGCCATTCAGAAGGCAGACAGGGCGACAGGGAAGCTCCTCTCCCATTGGTTTGATCACAGAGGCATCTGCTTCGGCCGCGTCCTGCCATTGGCTGCTCTGTGCGTGAAGTGGAAAGCCATCATCCATCTTCAACCATCTGGATTCCTGCATATTACCATCTACTGTCCAAGACGAGTTAAACAATCGGATTTTTTCTCTCTCTCTCTCTTGATGAATCTTTGCTGAATTAATGTGTAACAGAGATTATAAATATACACAGCCGCATCTAAAAAATAAAATAAAATAAATATCAACAGTCTATCTATATACATCTATGTATTTCAGAAATCTAATTCAGAAAGTGGACGATTTTCAGTTTTAGCGATTAACATCAACCGTTTTTAGTAAGTATTAAGCTAATGTTTTAGAATGCGATTAACAATTAAATAAGAGTCACACTAAAAACTAAGTCTGGAATTAAGATGCTCTCAAAAAGAGACAGATTTCAACCAAAATAAATGTGTTAAATGGTGATATTTTGCGCTTTATAACTAGGAAGAGATGCTTTGTTTTTACTGTATATGGACAGAAACACAAACAGCTAATGCTAAGAAAGGCAACTTTAGCTAGATGGGTCTCCTATGGTTTACTGTTTAACTTCTATCTACCCTCTGATTTCTCATCCTAATAGCACTGTAGCCTTTAGGAGGACATATAGAAAATATTACAAAGCAACTGACCTAAACCTATGTTTGTATTTTGTTTGAACCACAACAGATGGACAGAGACGAAGCTTCCTAAAAGCTTTGACTATAAGAAACTTAAGCATAACTGTGTTGTGCTTTGGAGTACAAAGCTTTGGTTCAAGAGTCTGGATTCTGGGTGCTTCAGTTTGCAGATTGTAATTTGTCTGCGGCATCTTTTTCATAAAAGGAAGTTATCAAATTTGCCAATTCATAAATATGATATTGCTACCGCTACTATCACTACAACTACTGTTCATATTAATGTTTATTACGTTTGTTTGACGGAGCTGAAGTTGGTTTCAGATTCCGGCTTCTGATTCTGGAAATGGCTAAAGGGCGGCCCCACCTAATTTTTCACTGCCGTCTGCATCTTTAAAAAAACTACAACACCTAGACTCTTCAAACATGGACTGGATTCGTCTGATCTATTAGCAGGATATTTAAAACCATGTTTTGGATTTATGAAGCTTTTTTCTGATTTGTGAAACCTCAATAAGGGATCATTTTTGCCCCTGTTTTTCTCGATCTCGGTCAAACTAGAACTACTCTAATTCCAAAACTACAAAACCTAGACGCTTCAAACCTGGACTAGATTATTCTCAACTAGTAGCAGAATATTTAGAACCATGTTTTGATTTGTGAAAGCCTTTTTTTATTTGTGAAACTTCAATAAAGGTTGATTTCATCACTCTTTTTGGATCTCGAACTGCTCCAGCTCCAAAAATACACCGGAGACAGACATGATTACACCATTCTCACGAATGAAATCAGATTAAATAGTATTACTTGAGTCCTCTGTGATTAAGTAGTAGTTTTCAAAGAACTTTTTTTTTTTACTCTTACTTGAGTCATTTTCACTTGAATGCAATAGTTCGATACTCAACCAACCTCTCTGGCCATGATGAATTTAAACACAATAATCATAATAAGTGATTTTCATATGTTAATTTTCACATTACACATCACACACTCATTACACATAGACTGACAGACTCACTATTAGCCCTCACTTCATGTGACTAACAATTAGTCTGCAGTGATTACTTTGTGAGATGCCACAACTAATGCAGGTTTTATAGGCCAGCATGATGCCAGCTGCTGCGCACACCATCGGCTGGATAATGTGTTGTTAGTAAGTTGGCTCCTGCTGTGCTAGGATGTGCGAGACAGATAAGAAGGCTGTATGGTGTTTGCCAGCTTCGCTCTTTTTGCATTATTGAAGTGGATGGGGCCTAATGATGCAGTGACAGCACTGGAGAGCTAATGGACTAAAGAGCAGGGTATGCCACAAGATGGAGTGAGGAAGCTCGCTGTTACCTTCGGATGACTTCTGCTGTGACAAACGATTTTTTTTTCTTATCTTTGCTTGCTCTTGGAAACATAAAACTCTTTGCTCACTGAAACTGTATGCACATTGCTCACACATCACGATATAATGTAAAAAGTCGTTTTTACATTACAGTGCTGAGTTAAGAAGAGAAAGAGGTGTGCAGAGGGAAAAGATAAGACCTACAGA
Source organism: Poecilia latipinna (assembly GCF_001443285.1). Taxonomy (NCBI): domain Eukaryota; kingdom Metazoa; phylum Chordata; class Actinopteri; order Cyprinodontiformes; family Poeciliidae; genus Poecilia; species Poecilia latipinna. Next base: position 27,926 of record NW_015113018.1, read on the forward strand.
CTGTAAACAACTGTGAATATGGGATCTAAATACTGTAGCCTTTACACAGAAAGGTTAAAGGAATAAAGCCAGAAGTCTCTGTCTATTTTCCTGTAATGAGATTGAAGATAAGCTGGTGTGTTAGACACCAATGTGTAGCATGAGTTAAGCATATGGTGGTCTGACTGCTTTCTGAGTCAACGCATCATGGAAAATAAGATTTATTTTCTTATTATTTTCTGTGCAAGAGCACAGAAACACTATACAGATACAGAAACTCTGCACCAAGAACCCTACAACATGTTAGTCATACTTTTACTCTGACTCAAAGAATAACATTTCCAAACAAATTTTACACTTAAATTTAATAGTTGCTTCTCTACTTGTCAGTGATATGATAGAAGAGTTCTCTTAACACAAAATAAAGTAATTTGCTTCATTTCATTTTCACAAAAGTAACAGACCGCTGTCAAGCATGTAAACTCTTGTCTCACATGTGGCTCTTAACGTCACACCCAAGTTCTGCTTGATTAAATTCACTTAAAGCAATGGCCGTCTTTTTCAAATCAGAGATTTAGGTCAAGCCTTTTCAAATGTGTGCCAACACAATGCCAGTATGTGAAGACATCAGCAATGTTTATAGCGAAGCAGTGGCTGCTGCCCATCCCACCGAGAAAAGTTATAAGATCATTCGTTTAACTCCATCAGTCAAGTGGAAAACATTGAGACTGTTCTCTATTATCTCCCAGAAGTGTTATAATACAAAATTCACCCAATCATTAGGTTGTGCAGTTTTTAGGGAAAACTCAAATAAGGCATGAGGAAAATTTCAAAGTGTACAAGCTTTATCCCGAACAGATCGCCAGACAATTACAGGACAGAGACACACAGGTGAAACAACCTTGCAAGCACATGTTCATACCTCAGGACTTGCAAAATTAACGCAGACTAAATAACTTAACAGTCTTGTTTTAAAATGGTAAGAGGTTCCTGGAGTGCCTGGATAGAACCCAAGTGTGTTCAGTAAGAAGACGGCTGCAAACCTGGGACCTTCTGGCTATAAAGCAGCCTTTGGGCCACCATACAACCCATCCTCCTGTCAACTCTAGGACATTGGTTTAATTAATATATTCATTCAAAAACAATAAGACACCTGAGATCTCCTAAACATCTCTGCTGCTTGCAGTTTCGTTCTACTCATCATTAAGAGTCACAGAAGGAAGGATTTAGCAACATTAATAGTTCAGTTTCAGATTATTATAAATTTGGGAACATATTTTCCTGCTTAAAAGTAGTTTGTTCCGTTGGCAGTATGTAAAGAACTGAGTACTTAAAGCTTAATAAGCCTTGCTCACCAGATTTTCTTCTGTCCTGGCTGATTGGATTGAGACCTCATGTGAACTTACGTCTTCACGTCTTGCCTATGGGTGTAGGAGTTTTAATCACGCCTTTGCTTGGACAAAGAAGGATTTTGTCCTGTACCGTACTATGTGAAAGTCTTCAGCTGTTTCCCCAAATCATTTTCTCCCAAGAAACTATTAATTCACATGTTCATGATCTCATTATTAATGTATATTCACTTTATGAAAAATGTATACAGGCAAAGTTTTTTTCTCTATTCCAGCACATATGTCACTTCATGCAGTCGGCGCTGGAAGCCATTGTGTCAGCATAAAAGTAAATGTTTTTTTAAAATATGTTAAACTGTATTTTTAACCCAGTACATGCTACAAAAGCATGCTTTCCTCCTCAATGCACCTTTTTCTTCTTACATTTTTATCACCTATTGAAACTGATCCTGCCGCACTTTCGAGTGTGTCTCAGGGTCCAAATGGGACTTCACTGCTCAGTGAAGACATGCCGTGACACCAGGAGCAAAGTATTCATGCGAAAGCTGAACAAAAGCATCTGCAGTCTCAAGATTGATGCCGTAAAATGGTTCAAACTGTAATCCAGATTAGCACATTTCTGAAAATCCCTGGATTATTAGTGTAATACGCACTAATGTATCTTTTAATGGAGAAAAGTGTATGGCTTGCATTTTTCTTCCTATGGAATCAATGTTTTTAGGCAGGAAATGGTGCTAAAAACATGAATACGCTTGTATCAAAGCTCACTACCTCTGTGTAAATCCATTGGAGGGCCTTTTAAAAGCCTTGTCAACTCTTTTGATAATCCAAGGAGTTAAACTTTTGCTCTCACTTTAGTCAAATGTTGCTTTCTGCCAAAGATAAAGAGAACAAGGCTTTTTACTATGGATCTATCATCTGTTTGCTGAATCTACGATCTGACCATGCTGGTTAAAAAATATCCACAAGAAGATTCAGACTTGTAATGGAAACAAATCTGTCAGACATGAAGACAAGGGTGAAAATATATTCAGGTCAGATGATAATGTGCAAGAATGTCATACGACATTGGGGGTTTTATGATTCACTTTTGTGGCAGAAAAAAAAATACATCAAAGCATTATTCACATGTTTTCATTAATGTCTCACCCTGTGGAAAGTCACTCAGTAGTATTGATGTTTTTTCTTCTTTATCCAGTCCACAAATGGGCCTTTTGAGTTGTTTTTGGGGGAGGATCTTTGTCCTTCTTAAAAACCCAAAAATGTCAAAGTTTCCAGTAGGGAATCTAAGAGGGAATCCTTCTCTATTATTACATTGTCCAGATAGATAGATAGATAGATAGATAGATAGATAGATAGATAGATAGATAGATAGATAGATAGATAGATAGATAGATAGATGGATGGATAGATAGATAGATAGATAGATAGATAGATAGATAGATAGATAGATAGATAGATAGATAAAGTCATGATCCTACACTGTTCTTCGTTTTAAAAGTCTCATCATAACTAAATATCTTTGTCCTTGTAACCAAAAACTGTCTAATCTAATCAGAAAGTGTTTCAACAGAAGACATTTGACTTGTCCCTGTGGTCAGTTGCAAGATTCAGGCAAACATTAAGGAGTCCATTTTTGAGCAGTTGTCTTCACTGAGTCCCCACGACTTTTCCATTATCCTGAGTATTGGTTGATCAGATGAGTATCCAGGTATTTGATAAAGTTCACTATATTTTCAAACCCCTGTAACAAATTCTTGTTTTAATCATCACTTGAAGTGATGCGGTTGTAATTGTTTCACTGTGGAAATAAAATAGCTCAGACGAGTAACGGAATGTCCAAAGTTAAACTCACATTCATGCCAGTAATGTATGCACTTAAACGTCTGCCTAGAATCATAGCAGCAATGATTATTCCGAGTTCAGCTGTCAAAAATACAGTTTCTTAAAGTCCTCAAATGCACCAGTCAAACCTTGAAGGCCAGACCAAGGTGTAACATCTTAAAATAGGAATCAGCAAATGGATTGTCTCACTCTGCATAACTAATTGAAGCATTAAAAAACTCGGTGTGTTCCTGATACAGCGAGAGAAAGAAATCCTTTGAAAGCCAAAGATCACATGAACTGGACTCAGATTGGAATTACTGCACATTCCAGCCTGTTTAAAGCGATTCAGCAAACCTAAGAGAACATACAGGTTGAAAGATGAGATCAGAGATGAGAGCTGTTTGTAAAGCTAAGATGAAAAAAAGAAAAGACTCAGACAGTCAGAAACATGGAGACAAGGCAGTGAGAGAGGATGAGTGCAGAGCAGAGACAGAGGAAGTCAGTCTTTGTTGAATTATTGATTATCTCATCTACTATGTGCCCTCGTACTCACTGCACATTGTGGAGCCATGAGTCATGCCTTCACAGAGGTGAGGACTCTTTACTTAACCTTGACATACAGACCTATGTCTATCTGCACACAGATGTTAGTGCAGAGGGTATCAGGTTGACTGACAGTGATTTATTTATGAAAAGTCACAAGTTTGTCGGTTTTATTCTCATCTGAAGCCAACAGTTTGCACTAACATTTAATGATTTATACACTTTGAGGTCCTTTTTAGTCACACACTAATGCGTAGGTTTTGCATGCAAAATTATACCTTCACAAAAAGTAAGTGTACCTACCTGAGCCGAAAAAAAAAAAAAAAATTAAACTCTATGAAAAGGAAAGTTGAGCTCATCTTAAAAGCCTATAAAAACTACATACTTTGTATTGATTGCAACTAATGTGCTGCAGCTCTTAGTGATGCGTTGCTGGATGTGGAGGGCGTGTGTATCAGTGTGTGTGTGTGAGAGTAGATGATACAGACATGATTTAAAATCTGCTTTGCTCTCCTGAAGCTGCTGGTTTTTGCACTGACTTGTCATGAGATACGCTTCAGTCTACACTTAGCTTTAAGGAACACTACAGGCATGGAAAAAAAAAAAACAAGTTTCAAAGACTGTCGGTGCAGAACTGGAAACTTTATTTTTCCTAATATGATTGATGAAAATAAAAGGAACCCAATATACTGTAGCACCACATTTAGCTACAACAACTTGAAGTAGCTGCCTCACGTTGGCCTTTGTTATCCTCTCATGTTGTTGTGGAGAAGTTGTGATGTTTTCTTCTTCATACAGTGTTTCTGCAGCTTTTTGAAGGCTGATTACACAAATTCAGTCAGGTTCAGGTCTGGTTTGTTACTGGATCACTATGACACCTAGACCCACTCCTGTTCAGCCATTCTGTTCCAACTTCTCTGCCACGTTTGAGATTATTTTTCTGTTTCGGGACACGATTTGGTCCAAGCCTCAACTTCCACAGTGATGTCCTCACTTTTGATTTTAAATTACATACTATAAAGTACAAAAGCATTCATAATCTGTACACTGACTGTGAGGCTGAGGAGCTGCAAACATCATCGTCATCACTTCTCCACCACTGGTATAAAGGGATTGTGCTGATAATCACAAGAACTTGCAGCGCATTTTCCCTGCACCAACAGTCATGGAAATGTTTTCTTTTCCCTAAACTGCGTAGGCCTTCCTGTTCCAGCTTGTTCCGGCTCTTTTGTCGTAACTGAAATACAACAAAGTGCCACAGATCTTTTCACTGAGCTTGCAAACATAAAATAAAAAAAAGGATTTTTCCCCTTTGAAGCATTTAAAGTCCAGCCTACGAGATAAACAAAAGCCTAGATTTCCATGAAAAGGAATTATAATTAGTAGGCTTGCTTTTAAAGCATGAACACCTTTTTAACCATTTAGCTGAACAGCGTAAGCCTTTCTGATGTGCTACAGTAGTTCCACAGTTTGGCTGTGGAACTACAGCCAAACTCAGATGAGCCACAATGATCCATGACATCTGTTGGGTCAAGGCTTAGCTCTAATCCCATCCCATCAAGGTAAACCATATGAGGTGAGCTGCAGACAACCCAGGCGAGGTTTGGCAAGTGTGAAAAGCAAGAAGAAAAAAAAAAAGAAAACAGATAAACAACAACAAAATGCTAACATTTGTGTCAGTTACTCTGCATGTTGCAATTTAAAATTATTCGGAAAACAGCTATTTGGTATCAGCCTCCTTTCAAATCCCAAGCCTTTTGTTCTCTGTTTTACATGATAGTCTCTAATGAAAACTAAAGTCCTCATAGCAAAAACTCCAGCTTTTCAGCCTGTGATCTTTGTGTGTGAAGAAGGTTCTTGCTGGTTCATTCCCTCCTTCCCTTTGAAGCCTTAATGCAGCCTGATCCATTGTACATTTTTCAGATGACAAAAACATAGCAATGAAAAGCCTGAACAAGTGCACTAAAAAGATGTCCTTCACTAGGCTTTTAAAAGACTACAACAGCAGTTGCATAGTTTAGGAGCTTCATGTTGGTTATAACTGACAACAGTGTAGCTATTGTTTGCTTTTTATTAATCCGTTTGGATGCTGCTGCCGCACGAAGAAGAAGATCCTCTGGTCAGCAGGGCGTGAGGTCTACGGACCTGCTGTCTCCTGTAACTCTTTCACCTGTAAAAAAGAAAACAAGTTAATCAATTGCCCTCAGAAAATCCCCACCACAATGCTTTGCGGTTTTATTCGCATGGGTGTGGCGACGCAGCAGAGATAAGCACGGGGAGTGTCAGAGGCCTCTCAATCTTGGTCAAGCCTCTTTATCGCCGAGGATAATTCTCTCTGCAGTCAAAGCCGCGGCTCTCCCACTTACATTAGAGTGAACAAGAGTCTGAATGCGAACGCGTGTCTTTGATATTCGAGAGCGACGACTCTGGTCTGCGTGAGATCAGTGAGGCGGAGATGTGCATTAGCAGAATTAAAACTTTTAAAAGAAGCAGGTCACGAGGCGATTGAACTTACAGTGCCATCTGCAGCTCCATAGATATGGGCTTTACGTGAAATGTTTTGTTATGATGCAAAAAAAAGTCAGTCAGAGATCGTTCACATTCATTTTATTTGCTTAGTTTAATTGATTTTTAAAACATATTTTGTTATTTTGTGCTGGAGATTGTAGGTAAACTAACTGAAAACGAAAGGCACTTGCAGCAAACATGCATGCGTGTTTGCAGGAGGCTTGTTTCAAGCGTCTCTCTGCTGGAAAACCTCTGACTCCAAGATATGAATCATCTCCTCAGAATCTTATGAAGCGTCTTAATCATCCAGCATTTTGAATTCAGGTGTCATGAGGCAGGAGAGTATTTTAAACATGCAGGTTAGTGGGTGACAGAGATCTAACACTTTTTTAAATGCTCCACGTCAAACCACACAGATCAGGCATAATTTACTGATTTTTCATTTATTGTGATTCCTGCTGAAGGGTGGAATGTACTCGGCAGAAAGCGAACTTTTTGTCCTCAGAGTTAATGTGTTTGAGGAAAGAAAAAGTGGTTTACCAAGGTGTTTGAGAAATGTTGACAAGGTGCAAAGATGCACTATGCTACGAAGGCAAAGTGATGCTAAGGCATTTTATTGCTTCTCAAAGGGATTTCGCAGTTCATATAACATTGGCTATTTTATACCTCTGCAACTTAACTAGAATTGACTCAACGTGAAACTGAAATAAAAAAAAAAGAATCATATGAAACAGTTGTGTTTCACTCAGAAAGCTCTCGCTCTTGATGATAATTGTCACAGTGAAAACTGAGCCTTCATGTCAGGAAACTGTCCTTAGAATAATTAGCTTCAGCAGCAATGACAACAGCAAATACTCAGAATGTAGCTGGAATATTTTTTGTTGTTAGATAATATATTTTGTACAAGTGAAAACGTTATAAAATATTATTTTAGCAGTGCTTGTTGGATGCTTACATCTACCATAAGTAAAAGAAGCAGACGTCTGAATATCTCTGGTTCAGATCAGAGAAAAAGAACAGAGAGGTAAGAAATGTCTGGGGAGCGCTCCAGACATCAGACATCAGCCCTGCAGAAAGCATTTAAAACGAATGTTTTAGTCAGCTTATGGCTCAAAAAAGGGAAAATATATTTGGAATATAAAACCATGCAGAGGCATATCGTTCCAGTCAAGGTAGTCGGGACGGGCAGGACTGTTCATAATTTAAAATGTTTGCTGCAAATCTTTTTCTTTTTTTTTATAGAAGGTAAAACATTTCCCATGAATGTTTTTAGTGTAATTGTGTGTTGTATGCATTATTTGCATCTCTCCAATGTACTGTTTTTTCAATATTAATTCTCTCATATATTCCACTTTGTCATTACAGTGCAATTATAGCTCCACTTTGTTATTTATTTTAGCTTTTTCTTTCCTTGTCATTGTTCTCTTTCTTCTTTTCTTTTGTCTGCTCTTCTCTGCTCATCTCCTCTCTTCTCTCCGGTGCAAACCAAGCCTTGCATCCAGCTTTCCCATTTTATTCTTGCAACACAAAACACGAGCCCACACATTTGCAAGCAGACAGTCTGACGTCACACAGTCACTTAAAACCTCTGCTCTCCACTCCACTTTGTTTCACTTCATTTCCCTCCAAAAGCCTCCGTGTCAACAAAGGGTGGAAAGAAGTGCACCAAAACCCAGAGCTTCCAGACTTTGTGTTACACATCAGCAGCACTCGGCATTTATTATTGAATCACAGACAAACCTCCTGATTATAAGAGTTAAAATGAATTAAGGCTCTTTTTTTTTGTTCTACATATATTTATTGGTTTTAATGCTGTTCTTCAGGCATTTTCTAGATGTTTTTCTTTTTTTTTTTTTTTTTTTTCAGAAAGCTGGACCTGAAGAGCCTCAGAGAGTGTGCAGCAGGCGATAGTTTGCATGTAACCACTGCGGTGGCTGCCTGGGCCGTCACTCAGATGCTCATCTAGCCGTGATGGAGAGAGAAGCGACTCTGAAAATGGAAAAGGCTTCAGTCCCCTGATTCAGCCTTTAAGCTGCTTTAGAGGATTGCTGGGTATTTTTTCTCTGGCTCCCTCTAAAATAGACAGCTGATACTGGCTGAACCAGAACAGGAGAGGGCAGGAAGCTCTGAGAGCTCAGTGCGTGGTTGCAGACTCAGAGAAGAAAGCGTCCAAGCTGCTTTGTCTTGGCTTTATTATCTGCTCCAGGGAGACATATGACAAGAGGGGCCGCTGCCCCCACTGGGGAGGCTAATTGGGCATCTGTCCTCAGCTGATTAGAGACTTTGTTTGGGTCAATCCAAACATTTCACTGAATCAGTATTCTCTGTTTTGCAGTGGCATTCTCGGCGCATATCCAACAATACCGAAGAGGACTGGAAAAGTGGATGGCATTAATGTTTTAGTCTTGCAGCAAACAGGACGGAAACTGTTTTCTGCTTTGCTGAATTCCTCATGAATACTTTCATACCTTCTACAAGTTAAGCTAATAGTGAGAAGCAGCAACTTAAGAACGCAGTAAGCTTGGTTCCAGCGAGGCTGGAGAAGCTAAACAAAAAGCAAAATAAGAAATTATGGTATGATTTTTTTGATGCAGTGCAGACATGTTTAAAAAACATCAATTCAAGAGGTTAACTGTATGTGCTTAAGGTTGGCTCCATCTAATAAATGACTTTGGGATATCTTATGTTCATTCTAAAGTGTATGGGAATAAGATATGGGACAAATTAGCTTCACTGCAGTTTAGGTTTTCATATCTTTGTTTGTTTGTTTTTGTTTTATCAATTAATCTATTTTTTCCGTCCCTGGAGGCCCTAGGACTTAAAAGGAAATTTGCAGGAAAAAAAGCTATAATCTGGTGCCGTACATATTTTGTCTTTGAGCTCTGGTTTTATGTACATTGGCATATATGAAGAAACAAATAATTTTATGTGATTGTTTATTTAGTCTTTACTTCAGTTCAGCATTTTATATTTGACGTTTTGTCCTTTGGTTGAAATATGGGGTGCCGTTTTGTCTGGCAAAAATGTTACGAAATCTGTCCAATAGCGCCGGTCAGTGGACGTTTGACATTAATGCACTTTCGTATTTCACTTCTGCCTTTGAGCACAGGGTGGCGCTATTTGGAACGACATCACTCGCCGGAGAGTTGCGAATGACAGCGGGAAAAGCCGAAGCGAAGCCCCGGAAGCTTCGTCGTTACTGGTCACTGTCAGCCTGTTGTTTGAGCGATGTGCTCAATCTGCCGATGCTCCACTGTGTTGGCTGCGGGTTTAATATAAATGGAAATAGAAATATACTGATAAGGAGTTCCTCACGTATGAGGTAAAGTCGGCAAAGGTATGTAATTCAGCTGACAGTGTTGAGGTATTTGCATACACAGCTAGCACGCTATCGTTTGTTAGCTTCTTTCAGCGGCTAGTTAGCCAGCGAGATCCAGCAGCCAGCTCGGTGTGATGAGGGATATTGGGGCAGATGGAGACGTCTGGGCTTATCGCGTCTGAGAGAGCCCTTTCAGTTGTTATTAAAACTAACAGGAAGGGAAAAAAAGCAAATTCTGCCTATGACTTATTGAACATTACTCATACCTTTGCCACACCGACATCAGATGATATAACTGAAGGTGGTGATTAGGGAGCTCAGGTTAACTGGCTTCTTGGTTTATTATTACAAAGGTTATTTTGACTGACAATGAAAAAATAAGGAGGGAATTAGACCAAACCTTTAGCAGCAACAGGGTCTGTAAAACTTGAGCACAGTATTTGGGAGGGAAAAAATAGAAGAAATGCAGTGCCACCTTATTACGAAAAATGATGGGCGTGTTTCCTGAGTAGTTGGCAAATCCTACATGACATCCAGAGAGGAAGTCAGACTTCTGTAAATAGTGGTGATCTAAAATGAAAGCTTGAGCTGACTTCTTCAGTACAACGTTTAATAATGGTGTAGTTTATGGTGCTTTCTTTCTAAGATTTACTGACATATTTAGAAGTATTTAGTAAAAAAAAATGCTGACAGATATACGATGGTGTTGAGCTTCAACTAGTATTTTTACAGTAAATCTTCAACTTTTTGAAGGCATTTGCTCTGCAATGACACATTTTCCATTCTCTGTTCTTTTCAGGTCTCAGCCAACATTCCCATCTCTGCACATGAGCTTCTTCCTTAATGGTGCTCAGCACACCACAGCATGTTGTTGTAAAGCTCAGTAATATCAGGTATGTTGAAATTGACATTCTCACATTTCTTAAAACTACACTAGCTCTTTTTGACTTATTTAAAAGGTGGGGAACTTGCATTCCTTACTCTTAAGTGTGGCTTAGAAAAATTAAAACATGGGGAGATATATGAGACAGTCAGAAAGAAAAAGATTAAGTTCTTCTTAACAAATTCTGGCTTTGGTCTCACCTGTTGATTTAAATTTTTACCTTTCCGGTTTTTCTTAAGGACATACAATAACAAAGAAAAGTTGCTGCAGGTGAATACTTCCTTCATGAAGGAAGTATTGTTTTTAAATTGATGGTGTTACAAGTATCCTCATTTTACACTTAAGCAAAATGTGTTTATTTTAGCAAAAATCAAAAAGAACATTATATCACGGTAAATTCTAATTGTGTATGAGTTTAAAGACAAGAAATTGTGAATTATGATTTTTCACTGTTTGAATTACTGATTATCAATGAGAAATCAGGAAACTCGCTAATTTAATTGGTGCATCTTCAATACCTTAATATTTGATTTCTTGATGTGACTCTTAAAAATAAACCTCCGTTTGTATCAGAATTAAGGGAATTTTATTTGGGCAATAGTCTCTGGAAAATAAGTTTTTATTTGTTTCTTGGACTTTTTTTGCATGTAGTTGGATTAAGTTAAGCTATCAATATATGATTACATTCAATTTCTTTATAAAATATAAATTTACAGCAAATGTAACCTCAAGGGATTGGACAAGACAAACAAATCCAATGCACGATCCATTCCTAAAGGCGTCTCTGTCACAGACATTTCAGTTCAACTCTCGTTCTATAAAAGTGCAGTAAAAATCACTTTATGATACCAGATGATAAGCAGTTCTCTAAAAAAAACCCAGCTGCTTCTCCTGAGCAAGCAAATGGTAACAGTGGAAAAGAACAACTCCCTTTTAACAGGAAGAAACCTCCAGCAGAATAAATCGCAATTATAATTGTTGTTTTTTTCCATGTGGGCTGCTGTTTAATGAAAATATGTTATAGACGTATTGGATGTGCTGACATCAGCGATCTATTTTGTAAGGTAGTCTTGGCCAGATTGCTGGTTTTGAAAAGAAAATATGAGGGAGACAAATATGTTTTTCCCTGAGTCCAGTCAGCTGGACAGTCATTTAGTGGGACTTTAATCGATCCTTCTTGACTTCACTTCAAGAAAATCAATACTGTTGTACTGCGAAAAGTATCTTCTGATTCATATGTGGACAGTAAGAAGGAATTTACTGTAGTTTGTCGACTGGCCTTTTTTTTTTCCCTATTACTTATTTATAAGCAAAAAACTAATCTCGTTTTATTTTCCGTTTCCTTTTTCCAAACATCTAGAGGCCTGTCTGCCCCTCTTAAAACAAGCCTGGAGCAAAAGCTGATACGTGCTGCTGGGGAGTCAACGTTTCGGCATAAAATATGCGTCCCACATTAGTTACACAACTGAAAAGAAAACTCAGTGAAACAGCTGTTGAAAAATCCTTCAATACTCATTCCTGCTGTTCCTCATTCAACAGGAATATATAAGTTCTAATATATATATATATATATATATATATATATATATATATATATATATATATATATATATATATATATATATCACAGGTTATTTTAAAACAAAGGGTGGGGTCTGATGCAGTAAAACTGGTCTCACTAAGAGAACACCCACAGTCAGGTGTTAGGGAAACAAGACAAAAACCTTTCCATTTTGCAGAGGGAGTGAGTGGACGACAAGAGAAGCAAACATTTTTTTAGGCTGCTAGCTAAACGTTGACAACTCAGCACCAGCCGTGTCACTGGAAATGCCTCATTTACTTTAGAGAAATGAGCCGCATTTTGCTTCAGAGCAGCTGAATGCACCAGTTCACCAAACTAGAAGTTGTTTACAACTTAAACTAGTTTTTTTCTACCACAACTTTGGGCAGTTATCTAAATGATCTCTAATTAAAAAAAAAAGCAGGCCAAAATTTGCATGCATGTTGCATTTCCCCTGAAATTTGGTGGTTAGCTAATTCAGAAAAAGTAGTCGTACTATTTTAATGATGATTTCCACTGCTCCTGTTTTCTGCTAGTACGCATAATTATACAGACTATTACATTTGGGTAATTTTAAGTTTAAGATGTAACTTTTTTTGCAGGTTCCTTATTCTTTTTTTTTTTTAAATTGGAGAACGATAAAACATTTCTTTCCTGTTGTTTTTGACATAAATGCTAGTTTTGCTCAGATCCCAAAACGCTATGCAGCTCATATCTCCATTTAGTTCCTAAAAACATCAACAAATACAAACATCTGCAGTTGAGTTGTGCAGATCGGTTTCCCTGTGTGTATGAGATGATGTCAGACTTTTAAAACCTGAGCCTAGTTTTACTGCCGTGTCTAAAAATATTGACGGTTCTACTATGATTTCAAACCCTTTACCGCTTCCCAGACATGTCCTCATATTTTTGATAAAGAGTGAAATTAAAACAATGGAAAATTGGAATCAATATCGGTGTATGTGGCAGCAGCTGCTGTGTGTTTTGACAGTTAGAAAGGAGAAAGATGTGCCAACCTGTTCTGAATTTTGGGATTGGTTTATTTATTTATTACTAATATAAAAAAAAAAACAGTCTTTATTTGGTCTTCATCCTCTCCAGTTGTGGCACATGCTTGTGTGGATAAAATATTTACAACCTCGATTGATCCAACTTGACTGTTGCTGAAGCATTGCAGTTTTAAAGGAGATGTGAGAGTCATGAATCTGTTAAAGGAACATTAAATGTTGTTTTCTTTTTTATTTTGTAGAAATTGACAATGTTGGGGTTTTTTTTTCCCCTATGTTGTTACAATTTGAGTTTTGATGATGTTTTGATACAGATAGGTGGATGCTTTTAGAAATGACCTCTAAGTAAATTGCATTTCAGGTTTCCTCTTTTACTCTAGAAAAACCTGAAACTCTGTTTTATTCAGTTCTATGGGTCAATAACAATCAGGCCTGGCAGCAGCAGCAGCAGCTTATTATTAGCCCATATGAACTGCAGCCTTTGGATCAGTTTTCCAAAGAGACATGGGTATCCATTGATTGATCTTGAAGCTGCGGGCTTTATCTTCCTGTTTCTGCTGAATGTTACCCGCCGACCTTGGCCTGAAAACAAAAGTTAAAAGCTTTGGTGACTCAGGCTTCTGACAGGCGGAGCTGCAAGGCAAACTGAGAGCCAGTGACCATATTTTAAGCATTTCCAAAAGGTGTCAAATAAAATGACTTCAGTCCATTTCTGAAGACGACTTTCACTTAAGTAGTTTCATCTCTTGTTTTAATTACTTCCTTTATGTCAGTAGTTTGTCAAAATGAAGCCAGAAGACTAGAGTCAGTTTTTGTTTCTTCCACAGGGCACGATGCAGTCTTCAAACCACCGACTACGAGACATGGAGCAGCACCACCCGCTGCTGGCCGCCGGCGCAGACGTAGAGGCGGGCAGCCTGGGAGCCGGGGTGATGGTCGGAGGTCCAAACGCAGGGCACTCAGCTGGGAACCGCACGGTCTGGTTCATTCAGGACAGCTGCGGCATGGTGTGCGCCACCATGACCTGGTTTCTGGTCCTGTACGCAGAGTTTGTGGTGAACTTTGTCATGCTTCTGCCTGCCAAGAACTTCTGGTACTCTCTGCTGAACGGGGCCACCTTCAACTCGCTGGCTGTGCTCGCGCTGGCATCACACCTGCGCACCATGTTGACTGACCCAGTAAGGACTGTCACACTCAGTACAGTGGGAAGATATTAGAAGTATTAAACACTTGGATGCAAAGTGGAGCAAAGAAAGGAGTTTCAAATAGCGTATTACTGCACATGCAAAGGAAGGTATATACATTTATTCTGGTTTTTGCAGTCAGAGAAGAGTTTAAGTTACAGCTCCCGGTACAGAGCCAGTCACTTGCTCGTATAATGTGGGACACCGAGCTGGGAGTAGTTTGCAGTAGGATGTTCTCTGCATAGACTCTGGAGAGTAGCTCCTTTAACCAAGACTGCGTATCAGGGCTTCAATGTAATTCAACATCAGAGTTCACATCTTCACCTCTCTGATAAAAGAGGAGTTTTCACTTCATGAGTTTTTAACATTTCCCAGTCAGTTTATAGTATGTGTCAGAGACCGGAGAGAAAAGATGAGTTTATAAACAAGAGTTAAATTTAACAATTGAAGTTACAAAGCAGTTCAGACCTCAAGGGGCTGGGAATCTTTAGACACTTTTAGCTGCTTTAGTCAGAGGGATATGATCTGATATATGGGTAGCCAGGAAACAAATGCTGATATTAGACTTGTTCTCTTTAAGTTGCACCAGTTTTAATAGAGACATAAAATCACAACGTAATTTAATAAAATGATGCATCAACTGAAGTCAGTTGCCTTGCTGCCTTTGCCACATTTTAGGGTGCAGTTCCTAAGGGCAATGCAACCAAGGAGTACATGGAGAGCCTGCAGCTGAAGCCTGGAGAAGTCATCTACAAGTGTCCGAAGTGTTGCAGCATCAAACCTGAAAGAGCACACCACTGCAGGTGTGTGACAAAAGCTGTTTATCCTTTCTTCTGCCTAGCAATGGGATGTTTTGAAGCATTAATGCTGACAGCACTCAAACTGCAGCAGATTGTCAGTGTGGTCAACAGTTTTTTTCACAGACAGCAAATTTAAAAATTTAAAATAAGCTTTCACCTGCATCAGTTAGTCTCTGAACTAGTGCTACTCACACATACAAACTCTTTTGTATGTTGAAATTAAAATTGCTTAACCCAGCTAACTCAACAACATGGATATTTATTAAAGCTGTGTTTGTGAATATATTACTGTTTTCTCAAGCTAACCTGTGTGTCCTCCCTGCAGCATTTGTAAACGATGCATCCGGAAGATGGATCATCACTGTCCCTGGGTCAATAACTGCGTGGGAGAAAAGAATCAGAGATTCTTTGTTCTTTTTACTGTAAGTACACAGACGTTAAGGAAGGAAGTGGCAAGTCTTGCAAGAGGGTGTGACACAGATCGCCAGCTCTTTTGAAATGTTATCACTGCTGTAGTAAAGTGTGCATGTCGCTTGTTTTGATTCTTAATTCCTAAATATGATTAGGTTGTTTGAAATTGTCTGAGCTTATAACATTTATGATACTATGCTTATTTTGTGGAGGCAGAACCTCCCTTTGATCAGCTGAAGTTCAGAGCTCTGAGCTGTAGTGAAGAGCAGGAGCAGACCTACATTAAATGTGCACTCGCTGCCATCTGGGACTCCCTTGATAAGATCAGCACTTTTTATGGCTTCCCACCCTGACTGGATTTTTCTGAAGACAGAAAAATAAAGCTGCCATATATGGCTGAGTGTTGCAGCTCCCCCTGCCATCCACACTTTCATTGACTGAAAATGAAGCTATAAAACATTAACTTTTGTGTGAATTGTCTTATTTTTTCATGTAGAAATTTCATGTTTCTGTTTCTTTGTCCACTGTTTTTGCTCCACAGATGTACATAGCCTTGATTTCCGCCCATGCTCTGGGCCTCAGTGGGATGCACTTCTTCACATGTATTAAGGTGCAGTGGAACGGTAAGAACTCGCAAGATAAGTTTGCATTAAAAGACGTTTCAAAATGTGAAGGGAATTTAGAATTGCATCTTAAAATGCACAAGTGGAGATGCAGAGATCAGAGGAAATAAAGGGATTTCTCCTTCTTCTGCTCAGAGATCACCAGAATTGTTTCTCACAACCCTCATTCACTTGCTATTGCTCTTTATGCTTCACTGTGGTCTGCAGGAATGAATCAGCTCATTTTTTCGTATTAATTCAAATTACACTGCGTCTCTTGGCTGTGAAGAAAATGCTGTTCTTTTGCTTTGTAAACAATCTCTGCAGCCGACAAGATTGCTGAATGAGTTTTTCTACATCTGTCAGTAGATTACCAGCTCCCACTGCTTTATGAGGTGGAACCTCAACACTGTGTCTTCTATTCAGATATACACAGCCTGCTTTAAGCATAGCAAAAAACATTTCAGTCACTCCTCTACACTGTACGAACCTCTGATTTTTTTTTTTTTTTTTTTTTTTGTCCTGTTCAGAATGCAGTGACTTCTCGCCGGGGGTGTCGGTCTTGTTGCTGATCTTCCTCTGTCTTGAAGCCATCCTCTTCCTCACTTTTACAGCTGTGATGTTTGGCACACAGATTCACTCCATCTGCAATGATGAGACGGTCAGTATTCACGCAAACTCCGTCACCGTTTGCTGCTCTGGGTTTAGATTTGTGATTTCCGAGCTGGGTAGGCGTAAAGCTGGAAGGTTGACCAAACTATTAGTATGTTATGCACATATGCATAATTACACAGACTGATAAGAAGTCTGGATGAAACTTTAATTGCATATATTGCACTTGCCTTTTGTAAGTCTTTCTGTAAAATTTGTGATCTAGAATAATAAATGAAGTTGCTTAATAGTAGCTGTTTGGCGTAAAAAGTTGCAGTAGCGTCTGTGCTAAACTGGTGCACACACATACAAAACAAGCTTTGTTTTTAGGTTCTCAAGTCAGAATGACTGATTTCAATTTATATTTATTATTCAGATGCAGGTAAACAGGTATAAATAAATGAACTGAACATCCAGATGGGTAAAAGATAAGTATGTCAGGTTTCCGTTACGCTATTGAGGTTCTGTTAGGGGAACAGAAATGTTAGAAATTCACTTGAGATCATTTATTCACAATCTGACTCTTTCTGAACTGATTTCCATGTCTTCCAGGAGATTGAACGTCTTAAGAACGAGAAGCCAACATGGGAGCGTCACATGAGGTGGGACGGAATGAAATCTGTTTTTGGGGGTCCGCCGTCCCTTCTGTGGTGCAACCCATTCACGGGCCTGCGTCTGCGCCGTCTGTTGGTGGTGACCCAGGGTCGCCGCGGTGGCTCGGAGTTCTCCGTCTGACAAGCTGGGCAGTGATGGAGCTCACACACGTTGGCTGCCTAAAGCTGGATTTCTTGTTAGCCCGCCTGGCGGGGGCTCAGATGGACCGTTTCATCCAGAGAGAGCGCCTATGGAGGGGGTGACGCACAGGCTGCTACAGCAGGACCCTGGAGCATCACAACTCTTGACTCCCACCGGCTGTTTAACACCCAACACTATTTGTGTTGCTCTGCACTTGTGTTCCCAATAATCGGGCTGTTAGTCCTTTTCGCTTTGTTTGTGTGGATTTTGGAAAAGCACGAACAGAACTCGAGATTTTTCTTCCTCACAACGAAAAGTAATGTTGGAGATGCGAATATGTGATTTATAGCAAGCATCTTCGTCATAAGGGATGTGAACGGAGTTAGGTTTTATCGTCTCTGGAAGAAGGCAAAAGGATCTCAAGGGGAGAAATGCTCAGTACTCATCTGGAGTCAGACATGGGAACCACAGTCCAAGAAATGCACTACATAGTTTAAAACAGCCTGGTGTGTAGAGCACAACGAACAGCAGTGATTGAACTGTGTGCTCCAACATGCATGTACCAGTCAGTCAGCCTGGAAGTGGCTGTCTTTTAAAGAAACAGGCCATGGTGAACCCAAGCCTTATTTTTAGTCAAGAGGACCAAATGGCTTTTCTCCTCAAGTCGTCCTCTTCGTCTTGTAGTTCTTCTCTGAGCTGAATTTTTCTGTTTTTTTTTTTGTTTTTTTTGTGCTTACGGGAGCCTGTAAAAAATATTCCATCTTTGAGTGACTGCTGACGCCTTATCACCACGACAACTCCTCTCCAGCTCACCGTGACGACTCACAGGAGATGACTACTGCTGGTCTGGGTCCACGTTTGGATTAGAAAATCATTTTCCATGTCTATAGATTTGCAATTCATCCCTGCCTACATGCTGCTTAACGTCTCTGGAGCGTTTCTGAAACAAATGGTCAGATCACTGACATGCCTCCCTGTATTTTCATTACAAAATAATTCAGGCACTGGATTGAATGTTACCAAGTCTGAATTGTTTTCCTTTTTTTGTATTTTTTTTTTTTTTTTTTTTTTCGTTGTGCTGTGAACTGGAGGAGACTTTTCTGTGTGGTAGGATTATACAAGAACACGATAATGAGATTATGTTGCATTCAAACACTGAAAACAACCACTCAAGCTGTTCAAGACGGAGCCAAGTCTGAGACATGGCTGCTTTGCATGCTGCTTGGCAACTGTGTGGTA
Organism: Poecilia latipinna; assembly: GCF_001443285.1. Classification (NCBI taxonomy): domain Eukaryota; kingdom Metazoa; phylum Chordata; class Actinopteri; order Cyprinodontiformes; family Poeciliidae; genus Poecilia; species Poecilia latipinna. Next base: position 46,524 of record NW_015113018.1, read on the forward strand.
CTTTTTTTGTTAAATGGTTCTTCTGAAAAACTAGCACAACATTATCGGGCGACAAAACCAAGCTTTTTTTTTATTTCATTACACAATCTTTAATGGTGAACCATAACTTGAGGAGCTCAACAGATTCTTTCAATGCCTTTTTTTTTTTTTTTCCACTCTACAAATTTAAACCCCTGCGATATCAGTCGGCAGAGCAGGAGTGTATCATAGCACTAAAGCTGTTAAAATGATCTATCGTGTTTGTGAAGACGCCCACCTTCACATTACCCTGTGGCAGGAGTGATCAGCCTGTACGCACTTGAGGCCAATGCTTCCTGAATTTTATAGTTAAATATTGTCTAAAACGATGGTGGTGCTCAAGTATTGTCAAATTAAATCTTTTAAGTCTCATATCTTTAGTTGTTGTTATTATATACTGCTGTCTGTTCTCATCTGTGGTAGTCAGGAAAGAAAAATCTCACCTGTTTACATATTAAAACCTCTGAGGACATAATGATTTTATTTTATTTTTTATGTTTTTAGGAAAACGCTGTCATAAGAATGTAAAAGCTACCTACGTCAGGCGAAGGGGACAGAACACTGAGCACACAGTGACATCAGGGGACTTTCCAAATACTGGCCTCTTGTTTCTCCGTTTATTTAGCTGCTCTGTAGGACGATCACAGCATAATGTTGGTATACTACTTGTTTATATTCAGAACTGTTCAAACAGCATGCTTAGTAAAAATTAATACAGCAAAAAAAAGTGTAGATTGGTAGAGATTTGAGAAAGAATCAGGAAATATGCTGTATTATTTGATGGGTCCACAAATAATGCTAATCAAGCAGCAATCGTTGCAAAATGACATTCAGTAACGAAAAGGTACTGTGTCACTAATCAACACAAAGTGTTAGAAGCAGTAGAGGCCAGTCAGGGCTATCAGCTAATCAAGAGTTAACATATTAACATATGGCAGAGTTATTCATGCTCGGATAATTCTGTGTGATTTAATTTTAAAAGAGATCTTTGTGTGTTACTTGACTGTGGATGGTGGTCGAACGTAGTGAAAACCCATCTGTACAACACTATGCTCTCAAAGAGGGTTTTCCACCAAGGTCGCAGGTTAAAGTTGAAACTGATGTTTTTTTAAATGCAGAGACTTGTTGTCATGTACAGTAGCAGGATGGATGTTTTAATACATATTTATAGTTCCACCATAAACAGTTATGGGAGATTGGGTTCTCTGGCTAGAGGGAATATGTCTTCAAGAACAAAAATCATTCAGCTTTATAAACAAAGTATAAAAGTAATTATTAACAATATAAACTGAATGTTGAGTTTTATTTTTATTTAAATTGTGTCAAATTTTTTTTGTCATCCTTAATGCCATTTTTTTTCCATAATAAACTTGAATAAAATAACTTGTTCTCTGGACTGTGACTGTTTAAAAAAAAAAAAAAGAAAAGGAAAAGTGATTACTTATAGGGGATGCACAGATATGAAAATTGGGCCGATATTACTCTTGTCGAGGCCAATAACTTATGTTTACCAATATAGTATATATTTAGCTACACTTTTGACACTGAAAGTGACTGATCACACCACTTACATTATTTTTCTGCTTTGGTTAACACCTCATAATCCTGTTCTGCGTCATTATCACAGATGATCAAATTCCACATGGTCAACTTCTTCCCCCTTCTGAAACATAAAAGCAGCAAGAAAATGGAAATAAACAATAGTGTGAGCTCAGTTTTACTTATCGGATGAATAAGTAGAAATAGACATTAGCTAATGCAGATATGTCGTGCCTCCAGTAGGTACCACACTCACTGGTTTATTTCTAAAAAAAAAAAAAAAAAAACAATTCTGTGTGTCAAGTAGTCATTTGATTTAGATTTTCTTGAAAACAGTGAAACTGGTTTTGTTTGGGAATTAAATAAAAGTGAATAAACTGAAATGTAACTGCTTCTAAATAGGGATTGCAGGCATTGAGAAAATCAGAATATTTAACTACATTATAAATAATAAAAATAACTGGAAAACTCCTTTTTTATTTTTCATTTGAACATGTTTTCTTTCAGTCACTTTAAGACATTTTACAAAATCACTAAGCATGACAGCGTGATGGCTGGTCACACAAATAACATACAACATGGCTTGTACATTTTTGTAAAAATAATTGAATAAGAATAATATATATAGAATTTTAACAGCTGTATACTTAATTAATAAAATAATCCATTCAGCGCACTTCCGTGTCAAGGGCGTGTCAAAAATGGAGGTAGTTATTCGCAGCAGTTCACATAACGCTCGGAGGAGGCAGTATAGCGCCGGAGATCACTTTACCAACCACCATTAAACCGGAAGAAGAAGAGAAGTGAAGCGCGAACATGGCGGCAAACAAAAGTGTAAACATCGGTCAAGTAAAAGTGGAGGAGGTTGTTAACCGCTGGCTGGTGGAATATTACTTTTCTCTGACGGTGGAGTTCTTCAAGAACCAGCAGTATGCGGATTTTTGTGCTATTAGAGACATGCTGGACGGTAAGCACTTCTATTCTAAACTAGCTTTAACTTGCCTAGCTTCTCATGTCTGTCTGTAGTAACTTTAGCGTCAACAAAGTGAAACTACTGGTTGTCTATTAACTATACCAAATGTTTATTATGTTTGCGCTTAATGTTGTAGGACAGTTTCACATTCTCTAGCGTTGCAGACTGAAATGTAAACTTACTGTATTCATATTCTAGATTCAGCAAGCACCTAGCAAGAAGAGCGACATGAAACAACTGGGAAGTTTATGTGAAATACTTGTTTTATTTTGTGTTGCTTTTAACTAGACTCCTGCTATTGCAGACTTTTATTTCAGGAATATTATTTATTCCTCGTGTTTGTAAATTCCCAAATAATAATCCCTGCCACACAAGGTGTTAAGCCAACTCGTTTATTTCAGCAGTGAAATATGTATTAAATTACATTTAATACGTTACCATTTAGCCAAATTTGTGAACTTTATCCTTTATGTGATAATAATATGAAACTGCTTCATAATTTGCATCAAATGAACCTTAAATTAATTGGAAAAATCTTGAAGAGTAAAGGAAGGATTATGGATGTGGATTACTGAGTGTATAATTTCTGATCTCCTTAGAAGTCCTTGAACGTCCCATTGAAAGTGTTGATGACATGCCCTTGAAGATCAGAGTGTTGCAGTTCCTGTCTCGCATAAACGAAGGAGAAAAACTTGGTGAGTTCATTTTTTCATGTTATCAACACAAATGCATTTCTTTTAAGTGAAATGTTAAGAATAACTTGTGATATTCTCATAGTTTTGCGTATGTTGGTTTAGTCAATGCACTGGCAAAATGCCAGTAATAATAATATAATAATGAGATATTACTTGATCTTGTCTTTCATTTCGTTCCATTCGTCCCACTGTCAGTCCTGCTGTTATGGTAACCAAGCCTTGCAGTTATTGTTAATTCTGTCCCTCAGATGTGTGTTTTGAACCCGATCAGTCCAAAACTCCGCTGGAATCGGCCCTAAACTTGCTGGAAAGTATGAAGGCAAATTTCCAAATTCCTCAAGCTGATTTCAACTATGTATCCACATTAATTAAAGAGATGGTAGGTGATTTATTCACGTTTTTATATATATAAACTTGTTACTGTTCTGGTTTTGATACTTTTTTAACTCAAACACACAAAACATCCTTCTTTGCAAAGTCGGAGGCTACATCAGTTGTAATTGATAAGTCCGGCAAATCATCCGACCTCAGATTTAACCAGCAGTAGTAATTCTACGTATTGTAGTAGATAATTACTACTGCATATTGTTGATGAAGAAATGTGCTGATCATTTCTCTAATTAAAAACATGGGAGATATCCTGAAAAGGCAGTTTTGATCTAGCAATTTTTTTATTTTTTAGATCCTGGTGATTTTCATAAAGAATGGGGTATTTGATAAGGCAAAAGCTGCACTCACTCTGTACTTCCCCAGTCCAGGGAATGAAAAGGTAAGTCCACCCAATCAATCTTTAACATGTTCCCATTCTGCAGCTTCTAAACTAATATCGTAGATTATATAGTGTTTCTGCAATTCAAACGAAGGAATTGTGAACTGTCATTCAGCTCCCCTGGGTTGGAATATTTCTTGACATAACATAACATGTGGTTGAGGAACTAAATATGAGTTCAGTGATTGATGGGAAGCAGTAAATCCGCAAGCATTTTTTCAGTTCATTCAGTAAATCTCTGAGATGGTAGAGAAAACATGATTTTCCTGACTATTTGTGAACAGACAATCGTTACCTTCCTTGACTACAAATTTAAGCAGTTTCTTTGCTTGTCAACATCTGATTCTCCACAGAGAGCCACATTAATGAATCTCATCTGTCAGAAGAGTAACAAACACAAAGTCATCAACCAGATCAACTTCCCACAGTTTAGGAAGGAGATGCTGTGTTTTTGCCAGAAGCTCTGCCCTTTTACTGTCCCTTTTCTTCACAAGGTTTGCACACTGACAATTGAGTTTAAGACACCGCCTCTTGGACTTTTTGTTTTGAAGATGGTAGTATAAATATATGTGTGCTTAACAGGCTGCATTGAGCCTTGTTGAGTCACGAATTGAAGTTGAACGTGATGGAGCAGTGAGGAGCGACGAGCAGGAGGAAGCCAGTCCGTCATACAGCCCACAAGTAAACGGCTTTCAGTTCAGATCAAGGTAAGGAAAGTTTCAACTGCTTTTATGTTCTGAAATCTTTCTAATGACCTCTTTTGATTTTATTATTATTTATGCAGTGTTTATCTTGCCAGAGTTACTACACTTTTAAAAGACTTTAACCATATGAAATTTAATTTGACTAATGACATTAGTGTCACACCTTTCCAGTGACTGGAAAGGTGTGACACTAATGTCACACTGGAAAGGTGTGACACTAATGTCACACTGGAAAGGTGTGACACTAATGTCACACTGGTAAGGTGTGACTTTCCACCTTTCCAGGTCACACCTTTCCAGTGACTGGAAAGGTGTGACATTGATGTTATCTATATTTTATATAAATTTTATTCCATATCTTATTGTCAACATGATAAAAATCTAAGTTTCTAAAAGCAACTTTTTGTGTTTTTTAGATAAAAGGCATACCTCAAATTTGTGCATTCATCTGTCCTTTCATTTGCTTTTGTCTATCTGTTCTATTATCCATCCATCCATCCATCCATCTATTTTTCTTTTCATCCAACTGTTTGTGCATTCTAATGTCTGAATTTTGCCATTTCCATATTTAGTAACTATCTGCTCTCTAAATTTGAGATTCTATTAGATTTCAGAACTTTTTTGGGAATCCTGTTGTGTGGTTTTAAAACTTCAGTCATTTTTTTTTTCTTTTGGTTCTCTCCCACACCTTTCAGAAGGTCTATATTCATCCAGAAGAGCAAACTCGAAGTAGCCTACAAAGCCCTGGCTCAGTGCTTGGAAGAAAAAACATTTTCTGACTTGGAGCAAGAAGTGGAGGAAGAATCTCAGAAAAGAGTGTGCCTCAGCCTGGAGAGATGCACTGATTCTGTTAGAGGCGCCACTCAGAACTCAGAGCAAGAAGCCCTGTTTCAGAGAAAGTCAGTCAGCCCTATGGAAGCTTTCCCAGCTGACCAGATGACACAGACGGGCGGAGGGCGCCAAGCAGCAGCAGGGTCACTCTCAAAGACTCTCTACACGGTGGCCCGGTTTGTGGTCGAGCCGGACAGCCAGCCGAGCTCACAGTGCACAACGGCTACCGAGGACCTGGAGGTCGAGACGAGGACAACGGACTCTCCACAGATGCCGTCCCCATCAAATCAAGAGCTGAGCACCCTGCAGTTCTCAAATTCAGAAAGAGAACATTCGAGGCCCAGGAGAAAGCTTCCCAGGCGCGGCAGCAATTCAGCGAGCAGGTTAGCTTACCTCCATCTTCCTCTGTTAGTTGCTGCTTTTACATTTTATCCCAACATGTCTGCTTTCTCTTCTTTCTTTAAGAACTGTATGTGGATTAAAAAAACATATGTTTTTCAGAGCTTCAACTAGTTTCATCGAATGCTCATCAGACAGTGAAGGGGAAACCCCACCGAGTGGGAAAAAAGAACTGGAGCGGCCGAATGAATCATCCAGCAGGTACGTCCAAGTGTAGTGTCGCCTCACACTGACCTGACTTCAGGGAGTCCCAAAGATTTAGCAATTTTTCAGTTTGCAGTATTAGTCAGAGTAACATCTGAGTAAATTAAAATATCACTGAAAAGTTTTTACATTTCAGTCATTCGAATACAGAACTGAAAATCATGTATATTACAGATTTATTACACACACAATATTTAGCAAATGCTTATTTCTGATCATTTTGATGATCATAGCTTATATATTATGAAATCCTATCATTGAGTTTTCTGTAAAATCATTAAATGAAATCAAGTCAAAAATTTTATTGCACGGTACTGAAAAAATGTCTGGTCTGAACACTCACTGTCACCCTCTACAATTTCCAATAAGAAACGTTTATTAAGATTCCAACGTTAGTTTTGAACTAAATCACTGCATGAGTTCAATCTACTCATTGTCTGGCTGATGTCATCTGTTAAATAGACGAATATTTTCACTGTTGTTATGCTAAAAACATTGATTTACTTCCATGGCAGACAAGCCGACAGATCCAGAGAAGCGTCAGAAATCAAGGACGAGCAACAGGCGCACACAAACGTCTCCAAAAGTCCAAAGAAGCGACCGCTCAAATGGATATCCAAGAGTTCTAAAGCATGGTGAGAGGAATCACGTTATACATATGTTTAATGTAGTGTAAAATCTGAGTTGACTCAGGTCTGTGTGGGGAAACCTTTACTTCATCTTAACCAGTGACCCGAGCAGTGGAGAGCATGTTTGTATGTCAGACTCTTCGTTGGACACGTCGGCTGATGTGTCCTCTCCTGACGCTGTCCCTCAGAAGAGCTCCACTCCTCACAAAGATGGTCAAAGCAAGATTCCCATCAAATCGCTTTGGTTAGTGAAGCAGAGATAATCAGCTGCTGTCAGTTAATGAACATAAATGTGTCTTCATCCTTATCTGAAAGTGTAAAATCACCACATTGACTCTTTTTTTTGTATTTATATAAGAATTGATATATTATAAACTGTTATACGTTAATCAATGTCCTCTGCCATGTCGTTGTTTAATCCTGCATGTTTTTATTATGGGAAGTTTTTTGCTTTGCCAGTAAGAGGAAAAACTCAGTTTCTTAAAAGCTTCTTCATCTTTACAGGAGAGGACACAAAAATATAACGGAGGAAAAGGAGACATGGATCGATGAGGACTCCCTTTTCCCCTCCATAAAGAAAAGAGGTAATACTTCCTCAGCTATCAGAATCTAATCGATGCTAATCTGACTGTGAAAATCTAACAATATAAGCATTATTTATGTTTTCTACTACAGGATCAGGATCAAATGAAAGCACCATCTCAAATTCAGGAAACAGAAGGGTAAGCAATACGTTAAATAAAACAGTCAACTGAAAAGAATCGGTGCTAACTTAGGTTTTCGGTGTAGAAGTTCTTGCCCCTTTAACAGGTTTTTTTTTTTCACTTTTCAGTTCTTTTGCACATTTAAATGTTTGAACAAAATTTAAGACAAAAAAAGCTATTTAAACCAATGAGACAGGAAATAAATCCTGTCTCCCAAGCTCTTTTAATTTAAGTATTAAAAGTGATTAACTCAGCATTTCTGTTTAGTTCTACTAGTTACACACACTACTGCCAGATTCTCAAGAAATCAGCTCAAAAGAACCTGCTTGGCAATATGAAGCAGGTTTCTTTTGATGCCTTCAGTAAAGGAAATTGAAGATTGGACATAATGGCCTGGAGAAATAATCAAAACATTTTTTTTTGCTCAATTTTTAAATTAAACTGATTAATCATGTTTGGAACTTGCTTGTACTTTGTTTTGTTTTTATTTAGTGTTATAATGATCCAATTTGACTGGGTTTGATAAAAGTGACCGTTCTTCCTAACAGGTCACTTTTAACTACCAAAAACATGGACCCTTTTCTTTGGCAGTTGTTTTTCCCCCCACCAGGATGTTTCACATCTATATATGCGGCATAAAATGCTCGATAAATCAGAACAGTGCCAAGTATCCAATACGCTTCTCGTATCCTTCGGTAAAGTAACGTTTATTAGTTGGATCAAGGCAAATCCACCGATACTTTTGTGCTCAAAGGCCTTTTTAGGTAAACTGAACATCCTTGTGATTTTGTTGTCAGAGGCTTGGCGATACTCAGATTAAGCATTTAATCTGGAACTTAATTCCAGAAGCATACTTCTTAATTTAGATTAAAAGGTTTCAGCTTTTCAAAGCAGTACAAACCTGACCATCTTTTATTGTTTCAACTGTTGCAGAGGTGGACCGAGAGCGAAACGGAGAACTTAATTCAAGGGGTCAAGAAGTTTGGCGAGGGGAACTGGAGTAAGATAAAGGCGTACTACTCCTTTAATGAGCGCACCAATGTCAACATCAAAGACAGGTGGCGGACATTGAAGAATAAAAAAGTGGTTTAATTTCATTTTGTAAGATTTTCTTTTTTTTTTTTTTTTAATTCAAAGTTCAGTCCAGAAACTGTTAAGTTTGAATCATTTGTTTCCGTTTAGAAGTTTTTTTTTTTAACGAGCTGTAAAAAAAAAAAAAAGAAAAAACTGGATTAATTTGTCTATTTCTTGCTAAAGGAGTCATCCATGCTTAAGCAGTCTTACTTTAAAGGACTTTTGGAAAAGAATGGCACAGATTACAGCCCTGTGCTTTAAAGCATCTTGGTTTTCACAGGTAATAAATGACCAACAAATACATAAAAAGGCCAGTGTTTTTATTACGCCTGCATTAAACTTGTGATTGGTAAAGATATGAGGTCCCTGGTTCATGCTAAAATCCCCAGTTTATCATGGATAAAATAAAAGCGTAATCATAAAACCCCAATCACTGCAAGAGTAGGATAATTGGTTTATTAAGAGAAAAACATTTAGAGGGAAAAAAAAACAGCACCACCACCTTCGATTTGGTGATTTTTTTTAAAGGAATCCATAAAAGACTCCACATATTCCAGGTTTGCAATATAAAAATAACTCAATAGAAACATATCGGCGTTGTGGGACTGCAGAAAAATATTCTCCAGATGTGGATCCCACAGCAAGAAGAAGGCGACGCTCTCATCCCGCCAAGTCACAGTGAAATGTCACGTGGGCAAAACGAGGGGCTGTGACCTCCAGCTGTTCTGGACCCACATTTCTAAATGAGAAAATGAAAAACTGTCCATCCAGATGCAGGGAGTTTATGTCAGCGTGTCCTCGCTCCTGATGAACTCCCCCACGTCGGCCTGGTGGAACACAACGATGGACATGGGATCTACTCGCCGACATTCCTGTGTGGACTTGGCTGCTACTCCAAAACCCTGACAATAAAAGCAGGGAACATTCAAAGCTTTAGGTGAAGCAAGAACTTGGATACATTGTCTAATTTAAGTGAAAATCCCTCTGCTTCTAGGACAGTTTATGTTTAGTATGTCAGAAATTATTCTTAACCATTGAAAATTGTGAGGGTAAATTTTTAAATCATGCTAAATGCTCTCTGGAGCAGCTGTTTTTCAAACATGGAAAAACAGCAGCTCTCTGCAGCAAGTCATGGTTAAAACAAATGAGCTCAGAAATGACCTGCACTCAGCTCTGTTACCGGCTCCAGGGCCACATTTATAGCTAAGCAAAATTGTTTACACCCTAGCCAGATCATGAAAATAGAAAACTACACCAAGGTTTTCAGCAATATTAGATAGTTGGATAAGTATTTTTATCTTGGGCAACATTGGAGGTTTCGGCATGCCAGCGATTCTTCCCTCTCTTGCAAGATGCCTCTGTCATTTCCAGCAGGAAAACAACTTCTTGCTTAAAAATAACTTCAGATGTAGCAGTATAACTTTGCAAAGGTAGTTTTTAAAAATGTTATTTTTCAGCAGCTATTGACAAGTGCCAAACTTCAGAGTGAGTTGCTATTGTTGCTTCTGTTACATCATCAATTAACAAGCGTGAACTAATCCTATTGAACGCCTTGCAATCCTCTGAACGGCACTGACTTTTCTAGTCCTTCTAGAATAGGCTGAACTTTAATTGTTCAAAGAATGCTGCCACAGAATGAGGCGGACTTTTTAAAGTCACCTTATGGTAACCCAACTGAGCCTTTCCAGTCAAAATACTTTTGAAAAACAGGGTCCACATTCAAGTATTTTAAATGCAAAACAGTGGGAGTCAGAAATAAACTTACCAAAGGTACATCAGCCATGGAGTAAACCACAACTCCTTGATACTGCATCGTGTTTTCAGTAATTCTACCGAGGCCAGACTTCAGCACATGGTTCCCGTACAAGAAAGACTGCTCTGCTCCAGGTTTCACCCACACCTTGAACTGAGGACATGATAGTTTCAGATCATGTACGTCTGCTTTCAATTTTAACCAGTGTTGTCTCTGTTTTATCTCTACTCCAACTGGCATGGGAAGGAATCGTGCAGAGCATACACACCTTTGCATAGGGAGCCAGGAAGTCCAGAGCTGTGATGTGCAGGCGGAACTTCTTGGTCTTTGTGAATTTTCCAAAGCATGTTCCCACCGAAATAAGTTTGTCTCTGGAAAAGTTTGTGGTCAACTTGAGAATTTTCTCGCTGTGGACAGAGAAAGTAGTTCTCTATAAGATTCTCAGTTAACCAATGGCAAAGCTTTTAAGGGAGAGATGAGGAAAAGAATGCTGTTATCAGGAAAAAGAACATTTAAGCCAGAAAAGCACTTTGTTACACATAAGACAAAATAGAAAAATGGTATTCATTCGATATTTAAGTCAGCTCAAAGACTGAACATGATCAGTTTCAAAAAGATACAAATTTAACAACCATAATAGACAAGATCAGAAGATTTTGTCTTATTTAGCTGTGATAAAAGCTTTTTTACATTGTATGTATGGTGAAGAAAGTTGTTCTAGATGGTCATTTACAGTTATTTACAAAATGTATAAGTATATTAAATAATTTTTAATTAATGGCTTTTTAAATGAATGAGAAATGATTCTCTGATATTGAGAACTCCTTGGAGGAAGTACTTCCGTATATGTGAAAAACAGGTTTTGAACAATTTGAAACATGCCATCACAAAATACGTGAACAGCATGGAGCTCCATGTGCTAATGAAATAATTATATATTTGTATTAACCAATAATTACCTCATGTAGTATACACGGTCTTGATGTAGCCTGAAGCAATAGGTGCCATCGGGTCGGTCAACGAGAAGCTTAATGTTTTCCCCTATGCTTTTTGGGAAAGACATACAGTGATCACATGAATGCTAACATGCAAGCTAATACATATTATTGAAAGTTGCTCCCTTCCGGGCCAATGAAGATAATTTTAAGCTCACTTACTACTTTGATAGCTTCTCAAACATCGTTTTTGTCTCCTCCTCAGTTAACGGTCTCATTTTAGGATGTAAAGCCGTCTATTTTAGCTGGGAATGTGGGGTTTTTAGTCCGTAGAGGGGTAAAAACGTGGGTACCAGCGGAAGTAGTCACACTTTAAAGCGGAACTTGTCTTACGTAAACAGTCGGCACAGTTCCGGGTTTTTGGGGTATTCTGCTTTCAAGTCGAACTTGCCTTTCCCTCCGGTAAACCGACCACCTTCTGGTGAGTTTAACCTCTTAAATTTAAAATTAAAACGCCTTATGGATAGTTGACATGTTATTAGCAATATATATACGGACGCTTGTTTATTTTCAACCTAGTTTTACCTTCCTATTCTTGTCTTGGTAATCGGAAATGAGCTCAGTTAGCCTAGTAGGCTAGTAGCTGTCAAGAGGAAAAAAAACTCAGCTTCGGGTGCTAGCGAGGTTAGCATGTGAGCTAACCGTGGTAGCAGCTGACAGTTAACCCTAGTTTGCTGTTGACAGTCGCCCTACCCACCAAATAAATTGAAATTAGAAATAAATCTTGAATCAGCGGAATAGAGTCGGTGTTTAAAATCTAATTGTAGCTGTCACATTTATCATTTGAAGACGGGAGTCTTTTTTTGCCGCAGCGGCGCGTAGTTACATAACGTTCATTTGTTTGTAAATAGCAATTACTTTCAGATCACAGGCAGTAATACTTAATCCTTTAAAGATATCAGATGCAATTAGGACCAACTTTAAGCTTCTCTGTACTCGGTGCCAGCTAAGTGTATGCTTCTCCTACGCGCTGAGTGCGCACTGTCACTTCAATGTCAGCCGAGTGTTCTGTCAGCTGCGGAGTCAGTAACTCAGTTTTGGGAGAGCGACTTTGTCAGCAAACTCTTTGCATTTGAGGGAACACTTGATCCTCCTTTCACTGCCTGTTGGGCAGCAAAAACAGCTGATCCGGTTTTATAAAATAGGTTGGCGAATAATGTGCTACTTTATACAGAAATAGCCTAGGCATCTGTAAAAGATATGAATTAACTGAAGTTAAGTTTGACTAATGTTGGAAGAGTCGCGAGGTTTACAATAGTTGTACGTCTTATTTCATCCCCCAAATATCAAGTTTAAAAAGTCACTGAACCGCCTATCAGAGTCGCAGGAAAAAAGATAAATCCAAAACATTTATTGTAACCTCATTACAAAAAAAATGTTTCTGTTCATGAATGTTTAGTTATTTTAGTCTTGTACATTTCTTTCCGGGTAAGGGATGTCGGATGTAATATTTATGACGGCTCATTGCAGGCTTTTAAATTTTCTGTTTGTTTTTATGAGGTGCAGGAATGTCCGATAGCTGTGAGTTGTAAGATGAGAGCATAATCTGAAATTACACGTTCAGCCAGTTGGGGTAAAACCACCGAGTCCCTTTAGACAGCTCAAGTATTTAACATTTGAATTAGATTGAAGTGGCTAGGCCCTGTAGGTTGAGGCTACAGGAGTTCAATTTATCATTATGCCATCCTTGTCGCTTTCTGTGTGTTTTTTTCTCATCTTTCATAGTTTGACGAAATCTTTCTTTCTGGAGTTTGTTGGCCTCATTCATTTCTCAATCAACATTTTTGAGACTTCATTAAGCACAACAGTGTTTGTCTTATCTCCTCAGTAACCCCCTAACTTTCATTCAGACTTGATAATCCAGTACACTGCATCAGCTAGAGGGAGCATTGACATTTGATCACTTGTTTGTTCAATAGGATGCTTTACTAAATCTGTAAAGCTAATAAGAGCACTGAAAATGTGCTGATCATTGTAAAACCTCCACCAGAAGCTAAAGAAACTCTTAGCTTAACAGCTTATTCAGCTTGTGGGAGAGTGACTAAGATCTCAGAAGTTGAGAGAGTTTCTCTTTTTACTTGCTTGCACGGGGTTGAACTTTTTATAGCCAAGATAAATGACATTTACATGGTGTATTGTGACAATAATCCTGAAATATTCATCTGTTGAGTGATTTTATTTTTTTTAAATGTCAAAACAAAGAATACAAGAATCAGTAGCAGAAAATAAGGGCGTTTTCTGCTGAATTTCCCCTACCACATATAAGGATCTAGTTCACGGCTAGTTGTGACACATTTATCGCAGTAATTAATTTATGCTTTTTCACTCTTCACACAGGTGTGTTCGCTCTCCTGTTATTTTTTTCTGCGGAGCAGTTCTTGTGCCAACACTTTACTCCAAAGGAACCAGCAGCTCTTCTGTCAGCAGTTTCCGGTGGGTGTTTGTGACTCTGGCAACGGCGAACAGGAAGACAGACGCTGAGAGACGTCTGAGCTGAGAGAGGAAACTGCTGCGGCTTCTTCGTCTGCCTCAGGATGACTGAGTTCTGGGTTTGTTTCAGTTGCTGCATTGCAGAGCAGCCGCAACCAGTGAGTGAGACATTTCCTCTGAAAAATAACTGTTCCTGGCTTGATGAAGCCTTTGAGTTTAAGTGGATGCGTGTCATTTTTAAGAAGTTATTCAACTGTAAGTTTTGTGCTGTGGTCGGACATGTTGCATTTTAACCTGCTAAAATAGCTTCAGATGTGAGTGGGACAAAACATGCATTTCATCTAATTTGAAGGAAGGAAGTTGTAAAATGAAACGAAATGAACATTTGTTTACAATGACTGCAGAATAATAATATATCTAGGGAGTTGGATGGAAACCAAGTAAAAAAAGGAAGAAATTTTGTACAACTAATGTTAAATTCTGCTTTTAGAGTGAAGAGGAAACACAGGGAATCTGAATAAATTTAGACCTATTGGTGCATTTGTTTAGCTCAACTTCCAGCCATTTTGAATACTATGTAATTATTAATGTTGCCACCTTCTGATTTTTAATTGTGTGTTTTTGATTAACAGAAAGTAATTTTTAGAACATTAGTCACAATTGCTGTTTGGATGTTGTATTTAATGCAGTGCCAACTTTAGTCTAAGAGGTTTGAAAGAATATATCTGTTTGCATTTTCTTCAGAAACGGCGGCGACGAATCGACCGCTCCATGATCGGGGAGCCAACAAACTTTGTTCACACCACACATGTAGGCTCAGGAGACATGGGCCTTGGATTGCCATCAGTAAGCTTCATTCACTGCCCACAGTTTAATCAAATGAACTCACCACACTGTGACCATTGCTTAACATTTCCATCTTTTTGTAGGTAGATCTTGTTCAGGCCCAGATGAAGTCTAAAGGAGGCTACACACACGGTGGCTCAGAGGGTTCTCAGTTGTAGTGAGGTGAGATGGGTTTGCTTCAATCCATTTATTTTTTTTTCTATTTGCTTGTAATTAATAGAATCTGCAGTGTAGATTATTTTAATTCTTGAGAACAAACAAGACAAATCAATTCTCCTCCTCATGTAATTTTCAAGAGTGTTTCTTATCAGAGCAGAGCAGCATTCTTGATAAAATCTGATAAGTAGGTTGCAATGTTTAATCCGGTCATCTCCTTTGAAAGCTTCCTCTGCCTCTTTTACTGCAGTGTGTAAAATAATAACAACTCAAATCAACATGTCCGCTCTGCAGACTTTCTGATACCGCAGCCTTTGGGCTTTTCGATTTAACACATGAATAAACATCTGCTGTAGAGCTAAAAGTCTTTGTTTTGACCCCACCCATGCTATGTCTCAGCATTGATGGCACACAGCTGCAAGCTGCTCTTGTGTGTGTTTGTGAGGAAACTGGAGCGATGCTCCACAACGCATTTATTCTGTGTCTGATCATATTATACTGAGAAAATTCTCCCCAAATGGGATAAAACAAAGTTTATCCCCTATTGATAAACTTTGTTTTGCTGAAAACCGTTTCAGCTTATCTTGAGACACTGACTTAGCTGTTAGTAGAATGTGTTTATGTATTTATTTTATTTTAGTATCACATATCGGGTTCTAAACCGTGACATGTCTTCTTTTTTGTTGATGTGGCACTCTGCCTTGTTTTTAAACTCCCATTTCACATTCCTTTAGTTGCTCCTCTCTTTTAATTAAACTGCTGTTTATTCAGCTGAGCTAGGATAACAATAGCATGCTTGAGAGAGAAACTGTATTTTAACTAGAGGTCTAAAAACAGAACCAATTTAACAAAACAACTTCCAATTTAATGTAGACATTGACTTCCAGTGCTGCAAATCCTAATGTTTCTTCCTGATTTTTTTCCCCCACAGCTCTTCAGACTTGTGAAAACTACTGTTGTTTTATGGAAGAATTAAAAAAAGAAAAAGAAAAAGCAGTTCTGTCTGTAACGGACCCAGGACCAAAAAATGAAACTACTGCTTTTCCAAGATTGTGTACATATTTTTTATTTTCCATTCCTCCTCTTTTTTTTTCTTTTTTTTTTTTTAAATGAAAGCACTGCTTTCCATTTGTTGCCATAATGTTGCACTGTAAGGAGCAAATGTTAAGGGTAGATTAAGGTGTTTAGAGCTCATATCGTCAGTTGGTTGTATGCTTGTGTGTATGCATGAGAAAACATTTTCAGAAACATTTGCTGTTGTAGCCCACTGGATGCCTGTAATTTATTGATTTGATTTGTGAACGGACCTCATGGTGGCTGGGCCACACTGAATATGTAGAACGTTCAGTTTCTTCTTCATTCTCAGAGGTTTATCAAACGACAGATTAAAATTAAGCGAGGCATAAAGGTTCAGATTTTTATTCTGAGAATTGCTCTTGCTTTTCTGAGTCGCTTTCAGGGTTGAAGGTTGCTGGTTTTGTAATAAACTTGAAAACGAGTGGATACACTGGACTATACGTTGTACACACACATCCTTAGGGATTTCTCTTTAGTTTCAACCATTTCTTTTTAAAATCATTCAGATTGAAGCTTAATGGAATTTTAATAACCTATGAGCTTCCTCATCTGCCTTCCTAAGTAATGTTTATTTTTTTAAATGTTAGAAGCACATTGCTGCAACAACCATGCTTGTAGTGTTTTATAGAAAAAGAAATCATTTTTAAAAACGATGCGTTTTGTTTCCGTCATTGTGCACAAACTGTAGGCAAATAATGACACTTGGTTCAAACAGATCGCAAGGGCGGACTGTTCCTCTGAGGTCGGTTAGTGTTGCAGACTTTGACAGATTTAATGTAAGTTGTTCATCCGGTTAAATGTAACTGATTGTATCTTTCACCAGCACACCAAGAAGTCCCAGTTTATCTGACTGGTAATCCCTGTTTTAGTGTGGCGTAATTCTGTCCCCCATGAAGTTCTCGGAGCGTCTTACGTAGAACTGAGCTCACACGTCTCTTAAAGTTGTCATACGTTTTGTCTTTAGCTGTTTTAGTTTCTCATGTAGACTTTAGTAAGTTTTCGTTATTACAAAAAAGTATTATTCTCGTACCGTGTAGGTACAGATCCTCTCCCACTGCTGTAGTTTTCCTTTCTCTTTAAAGGGTTTGCCATTTCCACAAGCACACAAACTTTCCTTTAAAGGGGAAAAGTAAACAAATGCAGCTATTGTCTGACTCTGCTGGTTGTTCAGTGATCAGGGTGGATTTTGCATCTTTTGTCTAACTTTTTTTTTTTTTCTCACTTGAGATGGACCTTTTTGTTATTTCCAAATCAATAACTACTGAAAATTTAATCAGAAATAATAAAAAAAAAATATTTAAAAATCAAGGAGGCTTTAATTTTGTAAACATTGTCGCATTTTGTCTATACTATGATTGAATGTATTGGGTGCAGCATGCTAAAAGGTACAAAAGAACTCAAATTTTAACATTGGTACCAGCCATTAGAAAATGCAGTGTAATTGTAAATCCATCAACAGCCTTAACTTTTCTCTTTTGGACTTATTACATGACAGATTTAATGAAATTAAGTCAAGTCACGTTTAGAAAATACTATTTTGACACATCGGCCTGTTTCCTTTGTATTGTCTGTGTAGTGATTCTCTGTAAAACAGACTTTTATGTAATTTTTATTTTTTTTTTATCCACAGAAATCTAAGACATGAAGTAGTCAAACTGGCATTGCAGTACATTTGTGTGACCAGCAGGCTGTGCTAGTGGACTGCTTGAATGTGACAAAGTAGATCAATCGTTTTGGGATACCTTTCATGACTCATGATGATGCTGTACATAAGATAAGTGATGTATAAAAGTGATGACTCCGTGATAAATATATGTATCCACATTCATGCCTATTTTCTGTTCTGTAAGCTGTTACAGGGAAGGTAGAGTCGGCACAATGTTTTTCTTTTTCTCAGGACTTAACTTCATGTAGTTCCCACTTTAAAGGGATATTCAGCTGTTTGTTTTTTTTGTTTGTTTGTTTTTTTTTCCTTTTCTGGGTAAATAAATGTTATATGTTGTCACACCAACTTGCATTGTCTTTGTCACTTCAGTGTAAGGCACTAATCAAAAATGTCCCCAGATGGCATTAAATCAATACTAGCTTTCTCCAAATTATCTGTTTGCACGTTTAGACATAATAATTAGCTTTAGCTCGGGCAACTTTGTTCCCTCCGTGTCTGGAGAGTGTTTGACTGCAGCTTCAGTCGGATTGCATATGAGTACTTAAACTCACAAAGTGTAGTATTAGCTCTAAGTGACTTTTAGGGGCTAAACAACATGCTGCAGTGAAACTAACTCAAGATGAACTCAGAGGGTAAATGATGGTCTCTGAATGAAGTTACAAGAGCTAAGTTCTGTAGCCAAGTGAAACAACAGCCTGGTTACGTGAGAAAAAGTGACACTTGCACGACACCAGCATGGATTGCTATTATAAAATAGTTATTCTAGTGACAGCTGTTAGGAGGAACTTGAAGAGACATGCTTTTGCACATCCGAGTAACAATCCTCATCACAACCTGAGCAGAACAACTCTGCGGATCTATCAGAATGCTGACAGAATTTCGGCATTTTGAGCTTTGTTACAAGTGGTAATTCATCACTACGGTGAACTGCAAGTAGATTGGCCAAAGGGGAGGGAGTCGAGGCTGGTTCTTCAAATTTCCACCGTCCAACTCCAGGTTTGGACCTTCTAAGACAAAGATGAGACCAAATGTTTGGAGTTTGACTAATGTTTTTGACTGTTTTCTCACCAGATTTGTGCTGCCCCATGGATGTTGTTTTTCATATAAATATGAAAATTATGAATATTATGAATATTATGAATAATATAATAATAATATATAATATTATGAATATTAAATTTTCTCCCAAAACGTTTAACCTATTTGACTTTTGAAAACATGGAAAAGGCAAACTTTAGTCATTACAAATAGAAGATTTTGCAGTAGATGCAATTATGACTTCTTCATTTCAAACTATTTATTGAAACAATTTAACTATGATGGTGGCTATATCACAACAAACATGGCTGAGCCTCGGTAGCTTGTCATGTGCCCTTAAGTCATCAATTACTTCTTGAAAATAGCATGTGACACATTTAAGTCGGTTTGCCTGTTCACACATGACTTTCTAGTCATGAAAGACTAGCCTCAGGTCATGGAGACTCCTGATTACAAAATCCCATGAGTGTTTTATGAGATTCAGGACTGGAGAAGATGCAGGACATTCCACTTGAGGTACATCCACAATTGTTCCTCAATCTTTCAACTTAAGTGGGGAAAGCATTGGAAACCATGAAGGTGAAACCAGGTCTCATCTACTCATTCAGAGGCACAATGACTGATTAATGATCTAGTATCAACCTCTCACAATACCCTTTTCGAGGTGTATGTTAGTGCTAGCTGCCCAGACTGTAACACAAAAAACCCTCCAAAGATTTGTCTGGTGAAAGCACTGCTTAGTTGTTGAATAAGATGCTTCTTGACATTCCCAACAGCATCGGCAGGCATTGTTTTATCGTCCATGTGAAACTACAGCACTGAGGCTCACTGGTTCTTCATCCAAAGCAGACGTTCCCTGGCCCATTCAGGGGGATTATGCCTGTGTCACCTCACAGGTCATCTGGCATGTAGACCATGCCAATATCTTATTTTCCTTTTCTCTTTTCCTTTTCGGGGTCGCTACAGAGAGTCATTGGTCTCCATCCCTATCATCTGCATCTTCTTCTCTCACACCAGCTACTTTCATGTCTTCTTTCACTCCATCTATAAATATCCTTTTTGATCCTCCTCTAGGCCTCCTGTCTGGCATTTCGGTAATCTTTTACCAATATACTCACTATCCCTACTCTGTGCATGTCCAAATCATGTCAATGAATGCAGTTTTCAGTTCTTTAAATGTGTCTTTACTTGAGTGGTGTTTACCATCTGGATCCATGGGGTGCTGTTCACAAGGAAGTATGTAATGTGGACAAAGGGTATTTACTTCTATCCTTTGTTATGACTGAGCCTCAGTTCCTCTAAGAGCATCCTGTTTAAAGTTTTGAAATATCCAGGCACAGTTAGATTGATTGATTGTTTGTTTCTATCTTGTTCTCAGGCTGTCAAATGTGAAAAGATCGAAGAAGAGGACGGTTTAACTCCAAGCTGGCTTGGAACAACCAGAACATTTGGTGCTTAATTCAAAGACCAGGCAGTTGTAGTAATTTTAGGGGTTATTTACATTGCTAAGAACAGCATGTAATGCAAGAAGTCCTGAAACACTGAGCAGCTGAACACCTGCGTTCAAAAGTTAAAAGAAGCTCTAATTAATTTAATCTGTAAATTGTATGATGCATTTTAGGCCCATTTAAAAATTTTATCAGAATGCCAAATATACTGTATATTTCTTAATTTTGAGTATGAGTATTAAAATAACTATAAAGAGCCACAAGACTGAACATAGATGAACAAGAAAGTTGTAAGAATTGACATATTCCCCATTAATTGAGATGATACATATTTTGTGCATGAATTTGAACAGCCAACGTTTGAATAGTTACATAACTGCTGCGCACAGAAGTTGGTGTAAGCCTGGCTCTGTCAGGTCATGTCTCATTTGACTTCTGTTCTAACTGGATAACTGTTGGGTAACTTTCCTTTACTAATGGGGCAATTGAAAATTAATTGCTGTGACTAAGCCCAGAAGCACAAATAAACTCATTAAAAGCTACAAAATAAAAGACTGGCAGTAGATTATAATGCTGCTCCATGTTATAAAAACCACCTCATGTCTACTTAAAATCAAAACTCTGTTAAAGGAACTGGGAAAAGGCATATTAACACTTGATATGTGGTGTAACAATGTACAATAGATGTGAGTGAAGGAAAATTCAGCAATCAAAATTGGGCACAATTAATTTTTCATTCATACTTCACAGTAAGGGCATAAAACTGGTGGTCAAATTAACATAAACAAAAACAAAATCAGACAATTACTTCTTAAAAACCAGCAACAATAACAAAACAAAAAAAAAAAAATCACAAAGACAAAGAATCACAATTTTTTTATGACTTGCATAGCAAAATGAGGCTGAACTCAATTTTCTTGGTAAAAAAAAAACAACAACAAAACAAAAAGAGCAAATTATGAATTGAGTTTAAAAACACAAACACACACATTATCATGTTTCTTATTTTATTTTCCTGCACTGACTTAGTTGTTATTAGTAAAAACATCCAGAGCCAGTCAAAAATAGACAGGAGATCAATACCAAATCCTGCGCTTGGGTGAAATCTGATCTGTTTACCCTGAAAGCTCTGCTGCTGTTCAGTTGGAGTCTTTTTAATGAGTCTGAGTCATTGAACCAGAGTGAACACAAATGATGATAGCAGCATTAAAGCTTGGCTTGGAACCAGATCCTCTCATTCCAGCGTTCCCAGCACGCAGGCTGATTGACACAGCAATAACGTCCGTTGCTCCCCAGCTTTATTTCATTCAGCTTAGTAACTTTGCAGTCGGCTCAACAGAAACAAGGAAACAACCAGAAGCACATGAAGGAAAATGTCATTTAAACAAATACGTTGATAAATACAGAACAAAGGGAGAAGGCAAACAGCTACAGCATCAGTGTTTGCTGATGTGTGGACCAGTCTGAGAGTTCTTTGACGTAGTTTGGGCCGAACAGATCGCCGTAGTTCTCCGTCTGTAGAGGATACGGGTTCTCCTCACCGGCGCCTGGGGGGTTCACAGCAGCATTAAAATCAGAGTGTTGACGTGGATTTGATTCAGTCAAACCCTCGTCAATATGGTTGCACTTGGACCAGCATGTCTTTTCCTAAACAGAATCACGATCTCAAAATGAAAGCAAAATGCAAAGCAATCATATTTTGCTTCATGAATTTATATTTCTTTAAATTTTTTTGTTGTTTCTTATGCATCGAAACTGTTGTTCTGTTCCAAAAACAAAACTCTTTAAGAGCAATTTTTTTTTTTTTTTTTTTTTGCAAGACTGACAAATGCAAAACCATGCCCTGCAACATGGTAGCAACAGAGTATTGGCATGTTTCCTTTAAATAGTTATTTTATAGTGTAGAAAACAATATCATATAATAATTGATTAAACTTGCTCAGGAATATCTCAAATAGAGATTTGAAGTTATTCTTTCTGACTTTTTTTTTTAACTTGTTCCTCCTGAACCATTACTGGTTTTCTCAGCTCTGAACACAGTGAAAGTACAAATTTATTAGCTGCTAATTTATGAATCTTAAAAAAGACAGTATTTAATTGTGTGAATGTGCATGGCTGTTTGTTTCAGTAGCTCACAACGCACTTGCTGTTTGGAATTATGAAATAAAATGATAGATTTTTAATAGCAGAATGTCATCATGTTTAGGAATCGATGACACTTTGTATAATAATCAAATTTTATGAACAGAATGAAACTGAGGTCAAAAGAAAACAGAAACAAGTGCCGTACATTGCGGTTGTTCCCACTGAGTGTGTGTCCTCCATCCTCTCTGCTCCCATGTCTGGTTCCAGACGTCAGTGCTGCCTAAATGGTCCATCAGCTACAAGAGACAAAACACTCAGATAAAAAAAAACATACAGGGGAAAATATATATAATATGTCTTAAATCTGTCAAATGGATCCTTAATTTATAGTAGCCTTTTCAGGCAACTGTTGCTACTTCATCGTTTTTTAGCTCCATTTCTGTCAGAAAAAATAATACTTACCTTACAGACAGCTTCATTTGGTTCCTGCTCCACAGGTTTGGATTCCCACATTCCTGAAACAAAACGATACTTATGAATCTTCTATAACTGAGAAACATTGAACCCTTCAATCTAGGAAAGACAAGGCACTATATAACTCACCTTGTACTTCAGGGCTGTTGAAGCTGTGTTGTACACAGGTCTCCACCTTATGTGGTGGGTCTGTAACAGGTAGTGCTGTTGTAGGCTGCCAGGTTTGCTGTGAGGTGTATGTGTCATCACTTCTGGAGTTTTCTAAACCTCTCGGCCTCTCCTGCGGTCTGTTGAACAGTCCCGCTGATGCGAAGAGGAGAGCAGGATTGAATTGAGAGGTGGGTAAGAAAGGCTTTTAAGAAATGAAAAGGGTGTCGCAATTTATAAGTTGCTTACTTCTCCTTCGTCTGCGTGTTTGAGAGCTGGGCAGCATCCTGTAGACTCTGTAGGCATTGCTGCCTCGCTTCCTGCTGTGCTCCCGCAGCTCACAGATGTCAGGGAGGGAATTCAAGGCACACCGGAAATTTGCTTTCCATGTCTTGGGATCTGGCTTGTCTCTGCCTGGACGGTACTTTCCTGACACAAACGAAGAAAGAGGTAAATGTTAGTGACGGGAGCTTTTAGAACTCGTAGATGGCTACTTTCCTGCAAAACAGCAATTTATCCCTCAAGTTATTGTCAAAACCAATGTGAATAACTTAACTCATAAATAAACTAATCAAGAAAATGACATTTTTGTCTGTTCATAAGTATTAAGATGTTTGTTTGTTTTTTTGGTGCTAAGATCCGGCTGGCTAGCTGCACAGGAAGCCTAAGAAGTGAGGTTAAGGTTACCTCTAACCCTAAACTGGCCTAAAGGGATTTCTGTTACTTGTACCAGCCATGAGGTGGGTAAACAACAACACAGCTCCATAGTGACCTGTTTCTGTAGAAACTATACTACACACCTCAAATGTATAATTACTATGAGGAAGCAATTATAGCAGCAGGAAAAGGTTTGAAGCACACCTGCAAACCTCTATTAATTTCTGTCTTTCCGGGTAGCTAGTCATAAGGTGTTACTTTATGTGTCATGATATGGCATGACACAAAAACGTAACGCATGCCTTTAAAGCAAAATTTTTCCTCATTATTCATTTCCCTGTCAGATTTAGCTTTAAAGTAATGCTTTAATTTTATCTATTTATTTATTTCGAACAGACAGAAAAGACAATCAAGAAAAATAGAAAAACAAAATAAAATAGAATGAAACAAACTTAAGAAATAAAATGTAAAACAAATTATTTTGCCCATGTGACATGCACATTTTATATTTTCTGTTTGAAAATTTGATCAGCATGATCATTTATCACCAAAGATCAATGTTCACATACAACAAGACAGAGATCTGAAAAAATCTGGTTGCAAATCAGAAGAAAAGGTTTGATTGTTGTAATACTACTATAGTTCTTTTTTTTGTTGTTGTTCATTGAATTATTGATAAAAATAAAAGAAAAATGTGTTAATTTTGAATCTAATCATCCTTTTAAAATCTTTTTTTATATGTTTCAGGAGATGTTTGTCTCACTTCTTAACAGAAACACACGTCTTACTTGAATAAAATACATTTTAAATAACAACCTGCCAGGTTCATGAACAATTTATGGGTTAAGTGTAACGACCGTAACCAGAGTAACCAGAGTAACTGCCTCTCCTCAGTCTTTGATTTATTTGACACGGTATTGTTAATTAGAAATAAAAACATTCCTATAATGAAAATAGTCAGCACTACTTTGTAGAGTCAGACCTTAAGATTAATAGATGTAAATATGAACAAATGATGACTGATATGACTCTCCATGTTGTTTTCAGAGATGTCATTTCACAGCCTTCAGTTGATGCCAGCAGAGAAATGAGAGTTCAAAAGTTTGGACCTCTCCTCTATCTCTGGCACTTTTGAGTATACACTGAAAAGCTTTCTTAGGATTACTGGTTGAGTGTTAAAACTGCTGTCTTTGTACATCTTGTGTCGTTATAAATCAGGTTCAAACTGAAGTGGCAGCTCTGCACTGTTGGCTCCTCAAAGGTGTGTTCTAGTCACTGTTCTTTACGATCTCCCTCAGACGAAGATCCAGATGTACTCCATAGGGCTTAGTTAACTGCCTAGTTTAATTGACTGCCTAGCAGAAATGACGAAATGGCAAAGTACCAAATTTCTCTTGATGAACACAGACATAACAGACACCATGATATTGTCCCTGATTACGTGACTCATCTAATGAGCATATATTTCAGCTTTGTAAGCTCTTCTATACAACTGAGCGTCGGAAATCTGGGTGTTGGTTTTGAACAGTTCAATAGCTCAGTTCAATGAATAGCTTTTATTTCTGAACTGAGACAGAGGTTGTGAAATGTGGAGATGTTTAGACTCTCCTAGATTACCATAATAGATTTCCCTATTATATCAAATCAGCTGCAGATCAACTTAAGACTGTGCAAACTGCATGCAGCTCTTGTGATATTATCAGGTACAAATAAAAGAGCTCACATCTTTTCAGCTTTGAGTTCTCCAGGCTGTTGAGCATTTAATCTTAGTTTTGATTTTATTTTGAAAAACCTGGCTCTTCCATTTCCAGGTCAAAGGGTTTTCATCGTTCCCGCTCATCCTGCAGTAGCGTTGTGGATTGCATTTTGAAAATCTGTTTCTTCAAGGATATGACTGAAGCATTTTTTTTTTAAAGCAGCTGGATATGTTTTTATATAGACAAGTAAAGAATAGCTCTGCAACTTTTATTTTATTTAATTTAGTATGTTTATTTTTCATTTTGTTCTAGTAATTTTGTCAATTCAATATTTTAAGCATGTTCTTTTGTCTTTTTTCTTCTTGTTTTACAGCAGTTTGTGATTTCTATCTATTCAGAGTATGAAATACATAAACTGTATTTTCTTTCTTACTTACTTGAATTCTACTTAATTTGTAATATTAATGAATATGCAGACTGACACAGTTAACATGGTGAATAATTTAAATATTTTTAGGGCAGCATCATTTCATGAATAAACATATACCAAACAGACTGTGCATCATGTCATCCTGACTAATTGGCTTTTCTCACTGCAGGAAAAAGACGAGCAAAAATACCAAAACCGAATATACAGCGACTGAATCGGCGGCACATAAAAAACATTCATCGGTGCTGTGGATGAACGTAGACATTGACCTTTCTTGAAAATGTTTCATTAATCATTTGCTTCCTTGAAGGGAACTTGTAGATGCAAAAAATGTTTTTAAAAAAAGCAAGCACTGAGAAGGCTGAGCAGGAAGAACCTCCAGTGACCTGTCAGTTAAATATGCTTTGAACATTCCTCCAAATATGAACAACGGTGAATGAATGCCCAGACTGACAAGAATTCAGCCATATTTAGCAAAATATGGATATCCACTGTGGTACTTATATGTGTCAGAAACTAGGCTGAACCTTTGTTAAAAAAAAAAAAAAAAAAAAAAAAAAAAAAAGGTTTTTTTCCTTTTAAAAGGGGGCGGAAAATAACAA